>NW_026652276.1:146513259-146598296 GCF_009828535.3 Hylobates moloch | reverse complement strand
CCCGAGTAGCTGGGACTATAGGTGCTCGCCACCACACCCAGCTAACTTTTGTATTTTTAGTAGAGATGGGGTTTCACCAAGTTGGCCAGGATGGTCTCGATCTCTTGACCTTGTGATCCACCTGCCTCGGCCTCCCAAAGTGCTGGGATTATAGGTGTGAGCCACCGTGCCCAGCCTTAAAAATATTTTGAAGGCTCACAGAGCAGTCAGAAAGGGTCAATTCATTGTTGAGAGACAATAAATCAGGATCTGGCACAGCTATACACATAGAAGAGGAACTGCTGGGTCAGAGTTGTTACAAATTTAGTGTTAATGGATTTTGCCAGTTTTCCAAAGAGTTGCACCAATTTACAATCTCATGAATAATGTAGAATTCCAGTTGCTTCATATGCTTGCCAATACTTGATATTGTCAGTTTTTCTAATTTTAGACATTCTGGTGAGTATGAAGCGGCATTTCATTGTGATTTTATTTAGCATTTTCCTTAATGAGTAAAGATGTTGAGCAGCTTTTCATATGCTTGTTAGACATTTGGATACCCTCTTAGCAAACTCTTGAAGTCTACTCCCCATTTTTTATTGTCTTTTTCTTATTGATTTGTAGTTTTATATATTCTGAATTTGAGTTCTTTATCAGTTGCATATATTGCAAATAACTTTTCCCAACATGTGGTTTGCCTATACTACCTTAACAAATATATTCACAGAGGCAGAAGATCAAAATACTGTGTCTTCCAATGTGCTATTTCTCACTTATCAATGGTCACCAAGTCATGGTGATATGCTTATATAACTGGAATAAAATAATTTTTTGGAATTCATCTATGCACTTGCCTAAGAAGGCTAACGAGTATTTCAAGAATCTTCCTGGCCAGGCACGGTGGCTCACGCCTGTAATCCCAGCACTTTGGGAGGCCGAGGAGGGCAGATCACGAGGTCAGGAGATCAAGACCGTCCTGGCTAACACAGAGAAACCCTATCTCTACTAAAAATACAAAAAATTAGCTGGGTACGGTGGTGAGTGCCTGTAGTCCCAGCTACATGTGAGGCTGAGGCAGGAGAATGGTGTGAACCCAGGAGGCAGAGCTTGCAGTGAGCCGAGATTGCACCACTGCACTGCAGCCTGGGCAACAGAGCAAGACTCTATCTCAAAAAAAAAAAAATCTTCCTAATCCATTTAAAATATTTGTTCTCCTTTTACTTCACCAGTTCAATTAGTGCAAAGATTTCTGCAAATGAGGAAAAGATTCATGGTTTGGATTGATTATAGCAGTTTCTGTTAGAATCAGTTTCCAAGGAAGAAATCCTGCTTAAAAACCGACAGTGTGATAATGCTGCTTCTAAGCATTCCAGTGGAAACTCTCCTTCCCTGTCGTGGTGCTTTATAATTATTGGTTGTTTTCCTTTTCACCATCACGCTCCTTGAAAGCAGGAGCCAACCATTCTTATTCATCTTTATGACCCCAAGGCTAGCCCAGGAACTGGTGTGTCCTGTGTACTTTGTGAATATTCCTTGAATATCTCAATTTAGTCACAGTAATCATCTATTCCAGATGTGAGTTGAGACACAAACTGAATTTTTACTTATGCCCATTTTGAATGGATGTTGGTGTTGATGATAGATAAGGGGAAAGATGGGAATCTGAAAGAAATGTCTGACTCCTTGAGTCATGAAAAAAGGGAAATTAGAACCCCCAGCCAACCCTTTCAAGGTGAAAACTGATAAAGAAGAAGAAAAGAGAGTCTGGTTTAGGCCAAGAAGGGAACAGAAGGAATTGGACGTAATGCCACAGGGATGGCTAGCTGGGAGAGAGAGCAAAGCAGAGGGTAGCAGCCAATCTAGAAACCCCTTAGCGGAACTTGCCAAGCCCAGCTGCATGTAAGATTCACCCTGGCTCCACCGCAGACCACCTGATTCAGAATGGGGGTGGGATAGGCAGCTATATGTATATATTTTTTAAGTATCCTGGGTGGTTCTGATGCTTGACGAACATCAGGAACATCTGCTCTACAGCAAAGTGAAGCTGGAGAGCGTCTTCCAAACATTAACCCTGATGTCTGTGTTAACAAAAGGCTGAGTCTCTAAATGTCCTGGGATAAATCCAGAGGATCCACCAATTAGAGGTCTGGGTGCTGCAAAGCGAGCATTAAATCTCAGGGTAGATTTAGGCTTCTGGTACTGAGGACTTAATTGTCTTTCACTGTAAACAGAAAAGCTGCAAAAGGGAGTTCTGATTTTTAATTGGGGGTAGAAAAAATAAATTAGGAATTAGGAAGCAGAAAAGGTGACTACCCTAAGTAAAATGCCACAATTAGCCAACTGTATTCCTTTTTTGCTATAATTGTTACAATTAGCCAATTGTGGCCCAGTTGCACCCTGAGAGTGCCACACACTGTGGTGAAGCCATTGTAGTAATTAAAAGGTTAAGGTGGAGAAATGGAGGGCCTTTAGTGCCAAGGCTAGGAGAGCAGCTGCCTACCAAGCATAACTGCACACTAGGAAATTTGTTCCTGAGGTAAGTGGCTTCACTAGTGAGTCAGCCTCACCTTTAAAATTTTACAGTTCTATGATATGCACTGTAAGATGTGAAGTAATGGTTATTTTTGAATCTGAGTTTTCTTGCTAATGCCAGCGTGCCTTCCTAAGTCACACTTTCCACGTGACTGTAACTGGCAGTTGCTGGAAGGGCTTGGGCCAAGCACGGAGAACTAGAAAACCCATGGGAAAGTTTTAAACTGTGTAAACCTGAAGTTCAGATAGAAAGTGCAAAGTCAACTGCAAGGTCCTCACCTGCCCACATGATGACATGGTATTAGAAAATGAAAGCCAAGGAGGTTAAAATACATTGTAACTATTGGCATTACTCTGCACTGAAATCTGCACTGGGGATCCTTTGTCCCCCCAAAACCCCAGCAGCATAAACTAGCTCTCCCACCATTTCCCATCCCAGCCAAACTCACCCAGCCAAACATACAACAGCTTAATTTATTGTTAAGTCCAGATGAGCCATTCCAATAAGTTGTTAGGGTTAGGCTTACTTCTAAGAACACCAGACAATATAACATAGCTGAAGAAGAAAAAGTTACATCATTTTGACCATGGGGAGCTCTACTTCTTCATTCAATAAACATATCAGGTGACAACTATGTGCCAGGCACAGTGCTGGGTGCCAAAATCACAGAGGAAAAAATGTGATCCCATGGAGGTGAATATGAGGAAGAACCAGAGAGAGAAACAAACATATTTAGTTAGTGTACTAAAGTGCAATGGCAGAGAAATGCACAGGGGGCCATGGGAGCACCCAGTAGAGGCTCGGAGCCAGAGAAGATTGTAACCAGGGAGGAGGAGTTGATGCCTCAGTGGAATCTTAAAGGAGAGGTGGAGTCGAAGGTGGCCTGAAGCCACTTATACTGGCTTGCGAGATCCAACACATTTTTTCTCATTTCTGCATTCAGTGACCAGACTTGTAGCTTGAAGTCAGCAGTGGTATGAATATTTATACCTCAGAGGCAGACTCTACATATCAAGGTTTTTCTCCTCTAGAGTCAGTTGTTAAACACTAAACAGCGCACCACTGGGTAGGCCATAGCCAGATGGAGGGAAAGCATTTTGGACAAGTGTACACCCTAAGCCAGGCCATGGAAGCCCCAAGAAGCTTGGAGGGGGACTATAGGACTTTAGCTTTTCTAGGCTGTAAAGTGCACAGCTGCAATGACAGGAGATAAAACAGAAAGACGGCCAAGGACTAGATTGTGGAGGGCATTGCATGTCATGTTAAGGAGTTTCTACTGTTATCCTGGAGGGGATGCATGGACAAAGAAGTTTTAAGCTAGGGTGTGGTATGCTAACTCTTTTTTTTTTTTTGAGACATCCTAGTTTACAACCACCAATGCCTCTCCTCGAGAATAAATAAGTATCTTATACAAACTAAATTGAGATTAAAGAGAATCTGTTCCTAAAATCACCTATAAAGCCAAAAATAGAACAAAAATAATAAAGGAGAAAAAAACCTCCAGCAACTGACTTTGGCTCACCTTGTCCAACAGCAGTGCCTCTCAGCATGTCAGACCCATGGAGGTTGGGGACTCCTGTTTGACACACTCCATGCTGTTTCCTCTGAGCTATTTGCACTTTAGTTAGTGCAGAAAATGTCACTCCTCTAGAGCATAGGCACAGGCTTTGATTCAATTTCATGATTCCATCCAAGGATAGGCCTCAGCTTTTAAGCCTGGGGCTGTTGCCCATTTACCTTATAAACTTCTTATTTAATTTTGCATCTGGCCAAAACAGATAAAGACAGGGTCATCTGAAAGACACGGAAGCTGTCATTGCCTTTCCTTGCAGTGCTTTGAATGTAGCTTCACGTTTTCAGTGTCAACTTTAAAGGAATTGCTTTGTACCTTGATTCTAAACCTTATGTTGGCAAAAGGCCCCAGACTATGATTGGGTACCACGGCCATAAGACCTGAGTAATGATGTCTAAATTTTCCACTTATTATGAAAATGTCCATTTTAACAAAAACAACAAAATACGGCAAAAGTTACACATATAGTAAATGATTTCTGTATTTTCCCTGTTTATGACAGTTTCCATATCCTCTCCTCCTGGCACAAAGAAAGTGAGCCAGTCTGTATCTCACTTCCCAGTATTATGTTGGGCCATTATCCTGCCAGGATTCTTCCACCAACATCCTTTTTTAAAACTCATATCATAAACTTATGCCAGACTCCATCCTTACCGCCATTATGGGTCCTGTCCTCAGGACTCTCATTAACACTGCACCCCACGCCCTCAGTGCGCGCAGCATGAATTTTCCTATTCAGCATTGCAGGCAATTCTCTTTCCATTTTGGTTCATTTCTACTGACATTTAGTTTCATTATCCAGTTTCCCACCACAATAGCATAATTTGGTTCAGGTTGGTGGCCTGTGGAATGTGTAGCAGTTTAGGTCCAATCATTAAATGGAGGAATTTATAAGACTGTAAGACATGAGGAAAGGCTGGGTGTGGTGTCTCACACCTATAATCCTAGCACTCTGGGAGGTCAAGGTGGGAGGATTGCTTGAGCCCAGGAATTTGAAACCAGCCCAGGAAATATAGTGAAACCCCGTCTCTACAAAAAAATGTTTTAAAAAGATTAGCCAGGCATGGTGGCGCGTGCCCATAGTCCTAGCTATGGGGTAGGGTTGGGGGAGGGCTGAGATGGGAGGATCACTTGAGCCTGGGAGGTCAAGGCTGCAGTGAGCTATGATTGCACCACTGCACTTGAGCCTGGGCAACAGGGTGAGACCCTGTTTCAAAACAAAACAAAGGACAGAGGGAAGTCTTTATATGGTTCCCTGGGGCTGAGGGAGAGCATTCAAGGAAGGACAAATTTGAAAGGGTTCCCCTAGTTAAGGTGAGGTTCAGCCTAGTAGACAGCAGAGATGGTTGACATGGAGCTCACGTGGAGTTGCTGGGTAAATCAGGGCACTCTCCAGTGTGCAAGCTGGAGAGCTGGCCATCAGGCCTGGTGGCTTGGACACACTGGGAGTCCAGGGCCAGCAGGGGCAGGAGCTCTTAAGAGCACACGGGCAGTGAGGGCTCTGGTTTTCATTTGAGACCACTGCAGAAAGGTCATTGCTACACCAAGTCTGCAAGCTTGCAGAGGGATGACACTCAGGGCCTGAGGCTGGGGCAAGTTCCACCAAAAGCCGTCACACTCACACTAACTCCTGAACCACCCTGGAGACAGCAGTGGACTTCCTCCTGCAGTGACCCTCCTGTGCCCTCTACTGAAAAAGCTTCACACTTTCAGCTCATTATATATATATATGCATGTGTATACATGTATATAATAAGATATACCTTTTGATTGTGTTACTGACTTTAAAGGAGAAATACTTAAAGGAATCTTGTTGCTTATCACAGAGCATATGTTAAAGGGTGCATCTTGAGCTGAGAGGCAATACATTGATAAATGACATAGGAGGCCCAACATTTGAAAAACTGCCGCCTTCCTGGGTGTGTCAGCTCCACAATACAGAACAGCTAGCTGTGTTGGATTGCTCATACCATCCACGGACTTCAAGGAATTGCTTACCACTCATTCTGGCTGTCAAATAGGAGCACTGCAGCTCTGAAGAGGGTCGTTTCAGTTTCCAATGAGGTTTCAAGGTGGCAGTGCTCTGTACTCTCATTCACTCCATCCAGTCACTGAGGGAACTTTTTTTTTTCTTTTGTGAAGGAGTCTCACTCTGCTGCCCAGGCTAGAGTGCAATGGCACGATCTCGGCTCACTGCAACCTCTGCCTCCCAGGTTCAAGCGATTCTCCCTGCCTCAGCCTCCCGATAGCTGTCATTACAGGTGGCGCCTGCCACCATGCCCAGCTAATTTTTGTATTTTTAATAGAGATGGGGTTTCACCGTGTTGGCCAGGCTGGTCTTGAACTCCTGACCTCAGGTGATCTGCCTGCCTCAGCCTCCCAAAGTGCTGGGATTACAGGCGTGAGCCACTCTGGCTGGCCCACTGAAGGAAGTCTCTGGGCAATTCTGCTCCAGCGTTTGACTGACCTTCCCCAAAGCAGTTACAGGTCATTTTTCTGAGATGCTCCGACTTCTACAGTTTCAGAATATTGGATTACACCACGTGCTCTACTTCCCACTGTCTCTCTGGGAACACAAGCAGGCTCTGCTGCGGTAGCTTGATTCTCTTCATGGTGCAAACAAGCTCCTATTACCAGAGGCTGGGGTTCACAGCACAGGTGCTAAACCAGATGTACCCTATTCCAACATTTACTTAAATTGTGTGTTAAGTCATTGGAACCTCAGTTTTCTTATGCATAAAATGGGGATAAAAAGCACCTGCCCACGTGACTATTAGGATTGAGATCATCTGTGCAAAGTACTTGACGCTTACCAACCACGTCGTAAACACTTAGTAATAGTTACCATTACTGTGCTCTACTGATGGCCAAAACTCAGACTCCCAAAGAAATGGACAGCTAAGCTGTTGCCTTCCTCACAATACTAAAATTTTAGCCATCATTTATACTTATTATGATTTTGAGTATCACTACCAACTAAAAAAAAATGAGTTTTGATGGAATGGTTTTTACTCTCCCCTAGCTTCACCCCTGGATTAGAGAATTTGCAAGGATTTGCCTATGATTTTTCTTTTCTCTCTTTAATTCAGCTGATAGTGTTGTTCATTATCCACTTGAGGTGGCATTAGAATAAATTAATATTAAAATATTTAAATTTAGAACAATGCGTTCGAAATGCCATTAGGAAGATTTATCACCTGCAATGAGAAATCAGTGCTCCATTAGCTACAAACCCTCTCCAGTGAATTTGGAGACCTCAGGCTCAGATCATTACCCATCACCTCCCCCCCACTCTGTCCCCTGACTGCTGTCTGGACAGCTGTTCTTGGGTTTACCGAGGGTGTGTTCTACTAACTCACTTTTTAACTTAGACCTACATCTGGCTGGAGACTCTTTAATACCATCAGTCTAGACACGGAGCTAGGGCCAATAAACAATACAAGGTGTTAAGGGCTGACTTGTGCCTGCTCCCATCATTCTTACCTTGAAGCCCAAAATCCAGTACCTCGGAAAGTGACCATATTTGGAGACAGGGCCTTTAAGGGGTGATTAAGTTAAAATGAGGCCATTAGGATGAGCCCTAATCCAATCTGATTGGTGTCCTTATAAGAGGAGGAAATTTGGACACACAGAGACACATCAGGGATGCACACACACAGGAAAAATCCCATGCAAGAACACAGGGAAGGCAGCTATTTGCAAGCCTAGGAGAGATGCCTCGGGAAAAACGAAACTTGCTGACACCTTGGTCTTGAAATTCCAGCCTCCAGAACTGGGAAGAAATAAATTTCTGTTAAGACACCAGTCTGGTAGTTTGCTATGGCAACCCCAGCAAACTAATATAGTAGCCCTTCCTTATCCTCACAGAACATGCTCCAAGACCCCCAGTGGATGCCTGAAACCACAGACAGTACCAAACCAAACCACAGACAGTACCAAACAGACAGTGGGGTTTTGTATACACACACACATATATATACACACACACACATATGTGTGTGTATATATATATACACATACATATAGGTACAATAAGAGATTAGGGGTTTGTATACACACACACACATATATATACACACACACATATATGTATATATATATACACATATAGGCACAATAAGAGATTAACAATAATAACTAGTAATTCAATAGAACAATTATAACAATATGCCAGCATCACTACTCTTGCACCTTGGGGCCACTATTCAGTTTATAAAAGGGTTACCTGAACACAAGCACGGTGACAGTTCATTTGATCACCCAGGCGGCTATGAGGTGACTAATGGGTGGGTAGTATTGACAATATGGAGACATTGGACAAAGGGATGAATTCATGTCCAGAGGAGGATGGTGTGAGATTTCATCCTGCTACTCAGAATGGCCCCCAATGTAAAACTTATGAATTGTTTATTTCTGAAATTTTCCATGTAATATTTTCAGACCATGGTTGACCTTGGGTAAGTGAAACCACAGAAAGCAAAACCTCAGATAAGGGTGGACTAATGTACGGATTTTTTTGTTTTTAAAAACTTGTAAATTTATGCAACCACTTTTGGAGTACACAGATTACCTGCGATGTGCTTTTTCCAATCAACACTATATCTTTTAGATTTGTTCATACTGATATGTATCTAGGTCTAGGTAATTCTTCTGTTGTGTAGATTTCCATCCTACTAATACCACAACTTATTTTCAATTTCTTTTGTTATTGTTATGTATGATGTGAACATGACCTTCTTGCGCATGCAGTAGGGGTTCTCTAGTCATTGCGCCCAACCCCTATTAACCTCAATAGGGAAGGCTCCAGGTTCAGGAGGCCAAAGAGGAGATCCAGAGCCAGCAAAAGAGATGTGGGGCTTTATTAGGGGCTTGCATATGGGGGAGAGAGTCCAGTGGCAGCAGGCTGGACATGAGAACCGCCTTATGTATAGAAATGGTCCAGTGCTGACAGGCACTGTCTAGTGGTGGTGGGCTGGGCAGAAAAACCACAACACTCGCCCCCTAATGACCTCCACCTGGCAGTCTTCATTTACCAAAACTCAGAGCCTCAATCTCCCATGTGGCTCATGTTCCACGGGACAGGCCTGGGGCTCAGACACTTATCATTGATAAGGAATGAATCTCCAGGTTGGCCACACCTGGATTCCCTAGTGCAGAACACACATTCAGGTGCGTCTGCCATACAGGCTTATTCTCAGGGTATGCTGAAGTTATTGCTGTCAGCTGCATTTACCCTTCACTAGGTTACACCTATAATTTAACATTTTGGCTCACAGTGCTAAAATATCCTTTTCTCTAGATGTTTTAAATTGACAAAAGTTGTATATATTTCTTGTGTACAACAGTTTTTCTTTCTACCTTTCCAACTTTTATTTTAGGTTCAGGGGATAGATGTTCAGATTTGTTACATGGCTAAGTTGTGTGGCGTGGGGTTTTGGTGTACAGATTATTTCATCACTCAGGTAATGAGCATAGTACTTGATAGTTTTTTGATCTTCACCCTCCTCCCACCCTCCACCCTCAAGTAGGCTGTGGTATCTGTTGTTTTCTTTGTGTCCATGACAACATGGTGTTTTGAAATATGTACATCTATGACCATGTGATGAGGCAGCAAGAGAGGGGCCGTGTACAAGCCTGGAACAGATTCTTCTATTATGGACCCCAGTGGAAACCAACCCTGTCCCAGCACCTTGATCTTGGAATTCCAGCCTCCAGAACTGTGAGAAAGTAAATTTCTGTTAAGCCACCCAGTCTGGCATTTTGCTTTGGAAGCCCTAGTAAACAATTGCACAAGGACAGGCAAAACTCACTTGTCCAAACAATTGTTACAAGTAATACAAGATGTATTCCAGGGAAGCAAAACAAGATTGAGAGCTACATCTTAAAGTAAGGAGCAGTTGACAGGGCATCCCACCAGATCTGTAAGGCCGTGCAGTGTGGTTGTTAAAAGCAGACTCCAGAGCCAAACTGCCTGGGTTCAGGTCCCAGCCCTGCACTTGCTGGCCATGAGATCTTGACCAAGTTACTTTGCCTCTCTGTGCCTTGATTTTCTCAACTGGAAAATGGGGACAATAGCAACACCTGCCTCCCAGGGCTGCTGTAAGTATCATAGAAGTTAACAAATGGAACACCTGGCACATGGAAAAATGCTATGGGACAAATTTGCTGTTTTTATCTGGTCTTTGAAAAAGACTTAAGAGGAAAATAATTAAAGGTTGTTCCAATCATTTGCACCTGCCAGCATGCCAGAAGACCCCTTATTTATAAGATCCCTTTCTTGGTTTAGACTTGTCTCCCTTTGCCAATTTTATTTAAAAGGATAATGACCCACTTTTAGTAGAAAGCCCCAAGGATGCTATTTTGAGAGGAAACTCTCAGGAAATTCCCAAGTAATCTGCAGGGGGAAAAGATATCAGTTTCTTAAATCTGCTTAAAAGCCTGCCAGCTCCAAATTAGTCTGCTGTCTTACAAGTCAGAACAGTGGGTTAGTAGGGGCTGAATCTCCAGGGGTGCTGACCATGAACACTGATCCAGCTGTGCTCTTGTGATCTGTGCACGTGTGTGTATGCATCTTCAACTTCAATATAAACTTCAGTTAAATATTGATATGGTTTGGCTGTGTCCCCACCCAAATCTCATCTCGAATTGTAGCTCCCATAATTCCCTCGTGTTGTGGGAGGCACCCAGCAGGAGATAATTGAATCATGGGGGTGATTTCCCCCATACTGTTCTCGTGGTAGTGAGTTAAGTCTCCCAAGAGCTGATGGTTTTTTTGTTTTTTTTTTTTGGAGACAGAGTCTCGCTGTTGCCCAGGCTGGAGTGCAGTGGCTCACTGCAAGCTCCACCTCCTGGGTTCACGCCATTCTCCTGCCTCAGCCTTCCGAGTAGCTGGGACTACAGGCGCCCACCACCACACCCGGCTAATTTTTTGTATTTTTGGTAGAGACGGGGTTTCACTGTGTTAGCCAGGATGGTCTCGATCTCCTGACCATGTGATCCGCCTGCCTCGGCCTCCCAAAGTGCTGGGATTACAGGCGTGAGCCACTGCGCCCGGCCGATCTGATGGTTTTATAAGGGGAAACTCCTTTTGCTTGGATCTCACTCTTCTCTTGTCTGCTGCCATGAGAGACATGACTTTTACCTTCCCCCCCGATTGTGAGGCCTCCCCAACCCCATGGAACTGTGAGTCTATTAAACCTCTTTATTTGTAAATTGCCCAGT
The DNA here is from genome assembly GCF_009828535.3 of Hylobates moloch. Lineage (NCBI taxonomy): Eukaryota > Metazoa > Chordata > Mammalia > Primates > Hylobatidae > Hylobates > Hylobates moloch. Next base: position 146,586,990 of record NW_026652276.1, on the reverse strand, counting down.
CTCGGATGCGTCTTTATCAGCAGTGTGAAAATGGACTAATACAAATACCCTACCAAGAGATATAGTCCAAACTCACCCAAGAACCTTTGAATTCCTTCTACATCTTCTTCATGGATATTTGGAAATTCCTTTGGCAAAGAGTTCCAATCCTCTTGAGACTAAGCTGAGGTAGAGGGAGCCCCAGAATGGGACCTCTAAAATATCAGATAAATAAAATATTTCGTACAAAGATATCCCATGTAATACTTAGGACATATTTCTGCTAAAGAATATTTTTTGCTTGTTTGAAATTCAAATTTAACTTGGGCATTCTGTATTTTTATTTGCTAAATTCAAATTTCAGATAAATCTTTTAGAATACAGTACAAGTATGTTCAAAATATTATATATTTGGGATGTATTTATACTAAAAAAATGTATCTGAAATTCAAATTTAACTGAGTGTCCTGTATTTTATCTGGCCAACCTATTCTGAGTGCTTTACACATATTAATTCATTTAACCCTCATATAAATGAATAAGGGAGGTACTATTATTACCTCCATTTTATAGATTAGGAAACTGAGGAAATGAGGCTGAGTAGTTTTCCCAAAAAATCTGACAATACCAAGTACTGACAAAAATGCAGAGCCACCGAAATTCTCAGATACTGCTGGTGGAAATGCAAAATGGTACAGCCACTTTGGAAAATCATTTGGCAGCTTTTTAAAAAGTTGAATATACACCTACCATAAGACACTGCCTACCATTTATCACCTACCAAAACACTTTTGGAAGTGTTTTGATTTGATACGATGAGGCTAAAGACAAAGACCTGCACACAAACACTATATTCTAGCTGATAAATATGTATCCTCACAGGCGCTTAGGTTAGAAATTTGGAAATTATTTGTATACCAGAGAGGAATAAATAAATACAGTCATGCATTGCATAATGATGTTCAGACAACAATGGACTGCTTATATGATGGCAGTACCATGAGATTATAATGGAGCTGAAAAATTCTCATCATCTTGTGATGTCATAGCCATTGTAATGTCATAGTGCAACACATTATTCACGTGTTTGTTGTGATGCTGGTATAAACAAACCTATTGCACTGCCAGTCATACAAAAGCATTGCACATGCAATTATGTACAGTACATAATACTTGCTAATAACCATGTTACTGGTTTATTTATTATACTATACTTTTTATTATTGTTTTACAGTTTTTTTAAAGGTTAATTGTAAAACAGCCTCAGGTAGGTACTTCAGGAGGTATTCCAGAAGAAGGAATTTTTATCATGGGAGATCACAGCTCCGTGTGTGTTATTATTCCTGAAGACCTTTCAGTGGGACAAGATATAGAGGTGGAAGGCAGTGATATTGATGATCCAGACCCTGTGTAGGCCCAGGCCTATGTGTATGTTTGTATCTTCATTTTTAACAAAAAAGTTTAAGTAGTAAAAAAGAAAGAATTTAATATATAAAAAAGCTTGTAAAATAGGGATATAATGATGTTATATAGCTGTACAGTGTGTTTTAAGCTAGGTGTTATTACAAAAGAGTCAAAAAAGTTTATATGGTAAGTTACAGAAAGCTAAGGCTAATTATTGAAGAATGTTTTTTATAAGTTTAGTGTAACCTAAGTCTACAGTGTTTCATGCAGTCTATATTAGTGTACAGAATGTCCTAACCTTTCACTTTCACTCACCACTTGCTCACTAACTCACCCAGAGCAGCTTCCAGTCCTGCCAGCTGTATTTATGGAAAGTTTCTTATACAGGTGTACCATTTTTACTCTTTTACTGTATTTTTACTGTTTCATTTCTGTTTAGAAAGACAAACAACCACCGTGATACAGTTGCCTACAGTATTCAATACAGTAGCATGCTCAACAGGTTTGTAGCTAGGAGCACTAGGCTTGCAGATAGCCTACATGTGTAATAGGCTCTGCCATCTAGGTTAGCGTAAGTACACCCTACAATGTTTACACAATGAAAAACATCTAACAACACATTTCTAAAAATATATTCCTATCATTAAGTGATGCATGAGTGCATACTGCAGAGCCAGTTTCTCACTATTGGATAAAGAAGTTACAAATAAGGAAAGGAGAAAGGCTAGAACAAACTCCAGTGCTGGACTGGAGTTAGTTATCAATGCTGACTCATGTTTTAAAAAAAAGATATGCACACTCACATTCAGATAAATACAGAAATAAAAGAGGTATGCATAGACATAAATTATTACATGTACCTATATTACCTAACTCTCCACTGAGACAGCCTAAACGGAATTGCACTCCAGGAGCAATGAGTACATCTATTGCCCATATCTTGGTTTCTAAATACCATTGTCCAATTAAAGTCTCCTTGGAGAACCAGTTGATTCTAGGGCTGGGGCAGGGAAAATACAAAATGAGCCTGGAGTATCTTGTGGTGCAGGAAGTAAAGAAGTGCCATAAAACAAATATATAAAGGATGTAGGCATATCGAAAGAGCACAGGAGCCAGCTGAAAGCATCCCCAAAGGCCAAAGTTGACTTGAGGGGGCAAAAATAAGTGATTAGATTGTAACAAAAAGTAAGATGAGTATCTATGAGGCCATACTGATATAAATTTACATTGATACACGTTTATTCAAATGAGGGAGAACTCACAAGTCTCCCCTTCAGAAGAATTCCAATTGACAAATGTAGAAGGAATGAGGGAAATAAACCACTATTAGAACACCACAGTAATCGGCAGTAATCCTAGCACTTTGGGAGGCCAAGGTGGGCATATCACTTGAGGTCAGGAGTTCCAGACCAGCCAACATGATAAAACCCCATCTCTACTAAAAATACAAAAACTAGCCAGGTATGGTGGTGCATGCCTGTAGTCCCAGCTACTTGGGAGACTGAGGCAGGATTGAATCCTGGAATAGAAAAACTGGTGAAAAACAAATAGGGTCTGCAGTTTAATTAGTACTATGTAGCGAGGTTAATTTCTTAGTTTTCATGAACATTCTGTGGGTATTGAAGATGTTAACATAAGCAGGAACTGGGTGAAGCATAAATGAGAACTCTGTAGTATTTCTGCAACTGAGTCTAAATTTATCTAAAAATAAACCATCACCCAAAAAATATAAAACCCTCATTTCACCCGCATAATCCCTTACTCTAGCAAAAGAAAAAAATGTATTAAAGAGCCAATTTGGGCCTATAAGAATAGCGTCAGTCTTCCACAATTTGTACTAATAAACGATTTCCCTGGCCTGCTTTCATCTTTAAATTGAGTCAGGAAACCTAAAGAGCCTATTTTTTCCCCCTTTCCTTCTTCAAACTTCTAAGTCAGCATTTCCTATGGAGTGCAGCCGATGCGCTTCCTCTCCCACACAGCTCAGGGCCCAGTGGGTGGGCTGCGCTCCTCAGCGCTGTACTGACTCTAAGTGTGGTCAAGGGAAAACGAGCTCCCTAGAGGTGCCACGTGCTGTTAAAATATCTAAAACACTTCTAGAATTCTGAGGAAAATGACGCAGAGGAAGCTCACTGACTCAAGAGTTGCAAGGCCTGGTGTTAAGGGTCCCCCGTTTCCTCATTTTTTTAGGAAAATGACTCCGATCCCTGAATGTGTAAACTGTTGGTGGGTAAACAAGTAAAAACCATCTGCTGCCATCCAAAGATGCTGCCAGATTATGACATTTCATAGCGCTGCCTACCTCTTCAATCTTCCCACAAGGCAGAATTGTTTTTCACCTAACACCAGATATTTAACACCACTAAGGTGTTGGATACTGTATGAGAAATAGACTGCTCCTGACTTTTCAATCAGCTCACAAGGTAAAGGCTAATTTTGATTAACAGAAATTGTTTTCAAGGCCAGGTACGGTGGCTCACACCTGAAATCCCAGTGCTTTGGGAGGCTGAGGTAGGATTACTTGAGTTCAGGAGTTTGAAAGCAGCCTGGGCAATATAGAGAGACACTGTCTCTACAAAATATTTTAAAAGTTAGCCAGATGTGGTGCTACATACTTGTAGTCCCAGCTACTCAGGAAGCACAGGCAGGAGAATGGCTTGAGCCTAGGAATTTTGGGCTGCAGTGAGCTATGATTGCACCAGTGCACTCCCGCCTGGGCAAACCTGTCTCAGACCAAAAAAAAAAAAGTTTTCATATTGCTAACGTAAATCATTTGCAGTAACTACTTTAAAAGGCTGTGTTTCTGACTATTGGAAGAATAGGTTAACCATCAAAAAAGGAAAATCATCACTACTAACAAAAACTGGGTACTTAGGGAGATACCACCTGGGTAGAAACACCTTTAATAGATTCATGACATATTGGAACTATTTATCTTTGGAGGCTCAAGGGATGGTTGGGACTTCTGGAATGAGAAAACTAAATTATTGTCCCTCTTTCCAGACATTAGGCCAACTTAAGGCCTGAGAAGAGCACACCTAAGCTTGTGGTAGCTCATCTGTGCAAATGTGGTAAGTTGAAACCCCACATCTGGAAGGTATATGATGAGAGTCTTACATTCCCATGTGCAGCCACCAGCCTCCCGAGTCTGAACTGGTACCTTAATCCCAGAGCCCCACAGAAGGGTGAAGGCAGGCTGGACACTCCTTGTCATTCCTAGGCCAATAGCAAATGTCAAAAGTATCAGCCTGGAGTCTTTGATGTCCTGCAGGTCAGTGCTACTCAAAAATGTGATTGGCAAGTGATGTGTTGTCTGTCCATGATGACATAAGAACAGAGATTGAGAGTTAAGTCTTTAGAAGTTTTACAGCAAGTTGACAGAGTAATTCAACATTGAATCTAACCACAAAAAATTAACAGTCCTTTCACACGTTGCTCTAAACCAGAATTTCCTGACTTTTCTTGTGGCGTGCCTATGAATTCGCCAGAGTTCTAGTGGTGAAAGGAGTCTCGTCTTTTCATAGCAGTCTTCCTTCCCTGTCCAGATCTTTTTGCACCTACCCCTCTCCCAGCAGAAACATTTCACACATGTACATCCCATCCTTCCCCTCCTTCCCTGTCATGGCAGTTGGGAGGCTATGCAGGAGAATAGAAAGAGACATGGGCTATGGAGGCGGGAGACTTATGTCTGACTTGCTGTGTGGTAACAGTGGCTTCAGCTGGCACCTAACCTTAGTTTCTTCATTCATAAAATGGAGAAGATGATGATGGTGGGGCCTACCTCGTACGACTGCTCTAAGAGCACCCTCTGCATACTGTAGTGCCTGTGCCAAGTGCTGCTGTCTTTGATTGGGCCCTTCAGAAGGTTGATCCTGAAGCAAGCCCAGGGCAGTGAGAGTGAAAGCAAAGGTGGAATTGAGGAAAGAAAGATGAAAAATATAACTTGATGCATTACCGCACTGACCGGGACACCGCAAGTCATTAAGCAGGCATGCTTACCAGGAACACTGGGATTTTCTTTAGATGTTTTGCAAGGAGAAGAAACTGCAACTCACACCAGCCCTTGGAAGGGAAAGAGGAAGGACACCATTTCTAGTTGATCAAGTATTGCATCCTCTAGCTCCTGTCTATCTCTCAGAAAACCAGAAAACATATCCCAGATTGTTACATTTCATCTTAGCCTAGATGTAGAAAGTGACTCGGGTGGGTTATGCCAAATAAGGGAGAAAGACAGAAAAGGGAGTCTGAGAAAGCACACAGGATTTCGATTTAATGTGTCAGCTTCCAATGCCACTTCTACTACCATCCAACCTTCTTATACAAACCAGTAAGTGGAATGAGACAAGGTGGAATCTGTGTCTTGAGTGCTGAAATGATGACTGAGACATTTATTTAGAAGACACGCTGAGATTTTCAAAAACAGCCAGATTTTCTGGAGTTCTTCAAAAATTCTACTACCTGGTCGCCAACCCCAGAGAGGACGAACTGGTAGTTCTGGAAGACTGGATTCTGTTTTAAGATGGTATGTGTTTGCTCCATAGATGATTGTGAAGTTAGGGCTGGGACCCATGGCGATAGTTCCTGCATCACTCCAGGCTAGAGGTTCCACAGACTCCAGAGTGCCTCTGTAGACTAGATCACACCAGGAGTTGCAGTCTGGAGCTGTGATGGTGGTGATGGCAGACAGGATCCAGCAGGAAAGTAAAGTCCTGTTCCGCTGCCAAAAACCTGCCTGGGACTGACTAGTGCCCATCCCCGAGGCTGTATGTTGAGAATCAACTCCAAAGGCAGAAGGTAAGTGTATTAACCTATTGGTCACCAAACATGAATTCGTTTTATTATTAAAGGTCAAAGGGGTAATATAAACACTTATGGGATGCTAAAATCCATCACATTCTGTTGTTGCAATTCTACCTATATGCCTGGCAGTGTCTGTTGCTTTGAAGGGAAAGAAATAAATATATCATATACCTAGGTATATCGTTCATTGTATATATGAATACCTATATATTTACTTTCAAATATGTGTAGATGTCCCATGATCATTTAACTTCAGGCCTACATGCTAGAGGTGATAAAGCAGTAAAGACTCTGACTTCAGTGGTTCTCATCCTCGGCTGCCCCTGGGAATCATCTGAGGAGTTTGCTAAAAAATACTGATGCCTGGTACCCACCTGCAGAGATTCTGATATTACATATCTGAGATATGGCTGGGACATTCTAGTGTGCAGCCAAGTTTAAGAACCATAGCCTTATTTGGAGTCTAAAGCCCCCAAGTTGTACAGTCCTGTGTAATTTCTATGGGAAACCAGGAAGAGCCAGCTCCCTGCGTGGCCAGCAAGGGCAGCTACAGGGGTTCAAAATGGTCTGTTGACAGCTCTTTTAGGGAAATATTTACGCAGCTGATGTTGCACTGCCCTGGTACTTACCAAAGATAAGCTAAAACTGTCATCGTATACAGGGTGCAGCTGTTGATGGGCTTCTGTCTTGGTGAGATGCTGGAGCAGGGCTCAAGTTCCTGTAGCCATGAGCTCAAACAAGCTAGACTTGCTGCAGATGGCTGTGAACTTTGTGTGATTGGTAGCATCTGAGCATCCCTCAACTTGGCTAGAGCTCCAATCGCCTCTCCCTGACAGCTCACCCATGCCAGTGGTGAGTGGCGAGTGGACAGCTCCCATTCCAGTGGTGAGCCTAAGACCCAGGCAGGTAGCTGTGTGAACATTTGCCCACAGAAAACTCGTCATTATAGATCTGAATTCCTGAATCCAAATGAGAAACATCTCCTGATTACTCAACAGCTACTCACATGTTCTTTGAATGAGCTGATATATCTGGAAGATCAGCTCCCTGATAGCTGTCTGATTAACCAACATGCCTTATAGTATCCTCATCTCCCAGAGAGAAAAGTAATGCATCCCTGAGTCCCTCCAGGCTTGAAGGCAGGGGTTCATCTGCATCTCATTTTATCCCCACCTAAAAATGGCACTGCCCTAAGAAGTAGCTTCCTATCCTGGCCTGTGTGTGGCTGCTCCTATTGGGCACCTGGCATCTCCCTGCTAGCCAGTACATTAGCAGCTCCTGCCTTTCAGACAGCATGGTATACAGTCACATCCGCCTGGAGTCAGGACTAGAGGCACCGCACATTCTCTTGCACCAGGCAATGCCGTGTCCCTGCTGCACGCACCTGCCCATGTGGGGCCTTGAGCTGGATTTTGTTCTGAGTCAGGGTCTCGTTCTGTTCTCCAGACTGGAGTGCAGTGAGGATCACAGCTCACTGTAACCTTGAACTCCTGGACTCAAGTGATCCTCCTGCCTCAGCCTCCCGAGTAGCTTGGATTCCAAGTACATGCCACCATGCCTGGCTAGTTTAAATTTTTTGCAGAGAAGGGGCCTTGCTATGTTGCCCAGGCTGGTCTCAAACTCCTGGCTTCAAGCCATCCCCCAACCTGCATGGTAAACACACCTTAGAGCAATAACGAGCTTTCCCTGAGAATGACCCTGCATGGCAGATGCACCTGAAGGTGTGTTCAGTACTAGGAAATCTGGGAGTGACCAACCCAGAGATTTGTTCCTTGTCTGAGGAACATCTGAGTCCCTGGCCAGTCCTGTGGAACACAGGCTATCCAGGGACTTGAGGCCCCAAATTTTGGATCAAATAAAGGTTACCAGGTGGAGGTTATTAGGGAAAGGGTGCTAAGTGAAAATGCCGTAGAAACTGTCTGCCTTTTGTAAGCAGTTGCAGTTCTCCTGTCCAGCCCACCACCACTGGACTCTGCCCACTGTATGTAAGCCCTCAGTAAAACCCCATGTCTCATTTCCTGGCTCTTGAACTATTTGGCCTCTTGAACCTGGTGCCATCCCCACTGGGGTGAATCGGAGTTTGGAACAACACCAACTCAGCCTCCCAAAGCACCGGAACTACAGGTGTGCGCCACTGCACTGGTCTGAGCTGGGCTTCACGTCCCATTTCAGGCGGTTGGTGGGACAGAGTCTCCGCAAACCCCAGTGTATTACTTCTCTTTGCCATGTCACAAATTACCATAGACTTAGTGGCTTAAGCAACACCCATGTTGTACCAGACCCCTATTAACCTCAATAGGGATGGTACCATGTTTGAAAGGCCAAAGAGAGACCCAAAGCCAGCAAACAAGACGTAGGGTCTATTAGCAGGAAACGTATACACAGGGATGGCCCAGTGGCAGCAGGCTGGACAAGAACCACGTAGCCCAGGAGTGGTGGGCTGGACACAAGAACTACAATGGCTTGCAAGAAGCACGCAGTTTATGGAGCGTTTTCACTTAACATCTTCCCCATAACAGACTCCACCTGGGACCTTCATTTAACCCAAAACAAAGGGCCTCAATCCCCTGTATAGTCCACATTTCATGGGATGTTAGGGACAGGGTTCAGATGTTCCTCAAAGATAAGGAATGTATCTCCAGGTTGGCCTCTCCGGATTCCTTAGCTTGGAACTCCAAACACACATTCAGGCACATCTGCCATACAGGGTCATTCTCAGGGTGTGCTGGAGTTATTGTTATCAGGCACATCTACCATGCAACCCATTTATTATCTGGGTCAAGATTCTGAGCATGGCTTAATTGGGCCCTCTTCTCAGGTTCTCAGAGGCTACAACGAACATCATGGCTGCACTGGGTTCTCATCTGAAAACCTGACTAAGGAGGAATCTGTTTTTGAGATCACTCATGTTGGGAGAATTCATCTCCTTGTGGCTCAGTGCCTGAGGGTGCTGGCCTTTTGCTGGCTATTGTCCACTCTCAGCCTCTAGAGGTCACTCACGGTTCCTTGCTATGTGGCCCTCTCCCCAACATGGCACTTTCTTCAAAGCCACATAGGGTGAGACTGCAGCTTTCTGCTAAGTAACCTAATCAAGGAAATGACGTCGCTCACCTTCCCCATACGAGGGAACCTAATGGAGGGCACGCATAGCCTTTGCCATCTTCCACTGGTGAGACGCAAGTCATGGGTTCCACCTGTACTCAAGGGAAGGGGATTCACAAGGGGGTGACCCAGTGGGTCACATTATGGTGTGTCTGCCACACTCAGCCACTTGTTTTGACATTGACTACAAGATTTCCTCCTTGATCCCTCTTGCCAGGCTTGAACTTGATCTAAACTTTTATTATTGATCCCTGATAGCTTCCCATTAATCCTCCCACCCAACTCTTTCCCCCTCCAGATGGTCTCGAATGATGTAGTTTAATCTCTTGGTGACATCCAGCCTGACAAATACCTATTATCTAACCACTGAGGAAACAGATTCTGACAAAGGTTAAGTGTCTTGTCCAAGATCACACAAATCATCAATCTGCTTAGCCTGTGTAGCAGTGATAGTCTTACCTAGCTATTAGGACTGATACTAAAATAACGCATGAAAGTACTCTGCAAATGGAAGAGTACTATGCAAATATTAAGAATTTTATTCATTAAAATAATGGATTTTTGGCTTTTTAATGGATCCTCACTTGCATTCGCCCTTTGACAACCTCATATGTGGGCAAAATTTTGTTTACATAGTTTGTGGAACACCAACAAGAGGTTTTTTTTTTTTTTTAATGCTTCTTGTGTAATCCAATGTGTCACATGCAAATAGAGAAAAGTTAACTTAAAAAGGCTTTATCTCCTTTTAGTCTTCCTTTGTAATTTTCTGCTTTATCTTAGCACATTTCCTATATAGACCTGTGATTCCCATGAGCGAGCTACTGACCTTGGGAGAAGCAAGCTGTCTTTTCAGACTCCTTGTTACTCAAAAAACATAGGGAAAAGCACACAGTACTCTTCCTACTCCGAGCCAAGGTGCTGTGCTGCTCAGCTGAACCCAGAGCCCTCTCCGGTGTCAGTCAGCAAGGCTCTGGAGCTGGGGGCTGCTGGGTGGCCTGAGAGTGGGGTGGGGGCTCAGGGGAAGTTTGCTAAGACTCAGGCCCAGACAGGTCCCTGCTGAGGCACCAAACTGGTGAGACCTGAGCCTGGTCACAATTAGTCTTCCATTTGCTGGATAACTGCCGCTCTTCTCAAAAGCAGAGGCAAACAATCCCACCATTGTTTAAGAAATCTGGGGTTTATCTTCGGCTATTTAAGGCAATGAGGACAGACTGCAGAGATTCCCACATCTCTCTGGCACTGAGACTTGTTGCTAAGAAAACAAAGATTCCAGCTCTCACCCTCAGCCTACTGCTCCAAGATAAGCGGTTCTTCCGGTTATTAAATAGTATATGTCTGCTCTAATCATAATGTTCTCACAGGATTTTCTGCACCTTTCTTTAACACAGTCCTATGATAGCCACATGCTGTCACAGGAATAAGTAGTCTCTCAAGTTCTCTCAAGATCTGAGGTAATATGTGATCAAAAATCAGAGAAAACCTCAACTTGGCTATTGGGCATTTGGTTAACGTTAAGCCTCTCTGGGTCTGTATTCTTCACTAAAATGAGAATACTTAACTCACTGGTGTTATAAGAACTAAAAGAATTTATACATAGAAAAATCTTACTCGTGGGGTTGCTTGGACAGTCATCACTGCAGTAATGAAGATGTTCTCCACACTGTCCAGTCCAGGGGCAGTTGCCACATATATCCATTGAGTACTTAAAATGGGACTACTTTGGGTCTTGTTTTCTGAAATGCTTCTCTTTGCAGGAGGGAGGTCAGGCCACTGTGTTCCCTTACCTCAGGGACAGACCACCTCACTTTGTCTGGTTTCAGGAAACAGCTCACTGAGGGGAACCGTGGAAGGAAGCGGTGCACTATACAAGTGGAGGTGCTCCTGCAGCCCGGGGTCCTTGCCCAGATCCCAGCTGCACCCTCAGAGAGGCCTGGGAGAAGAAGGGCAGAGTGGGGCACCCAGGAGGCTGCCTGCCAAAGCACCTGAGATTAAACTCCCGCTCCACTTGGCAATTTGATTTCAAGAAAATAGACATTTCTCCACACCCAAGAAGAAATGAAGTCATCCATCCTACATTATTACTATCATTTCCACCCAGAAATAACTAAGTCCTGGGGCTTCCTGGGTGGGACTGAATCATAAACCAGGGTGGGGAATGGGGGAGAGGTAGATGGAAGAAACAAAAGAAGGAGATAGGGGTGGGGGGCAAAACATGATGCCAGCGCTGCAAGGAGGCAGTCCATTTGCCCACTCGAGAATCCTTGCTGCCTGCCCTTAACAGAATCACATTATGCTGCATAGTATTTTACAATTTGCAGCTCGTTAATAGCCTGTGAACTCTAATAACTAATTCTTTCTGCTAGGTAAGTAGAAAAGAAGACAGATTTTATTCATTACATTATTATCCTTGTAGAGTAACCTCCCATGGAGCGGGCAAGTAGGGGAAACAACTTGCTGGCTGGCCAATATTTTACATGTGACTTGCTGACTTCAGACTCCCCTAATCGTCCACACACTGACTGTAAGCCTCCCGAGGCTCTGAGGCATCAACTTCTCTCTCCCTAGAGTGGCGTTGTGCAAGACAGTAGCCACTAGTCACGTGTGGCCCTTTTTTTTTTTTTTTGAGATAGATTCCCACTCTGTTACCCAGGCTGAAGTACAGTGGTGTGATCTTGGCCCTATGCAGCCTCCACCTCCCAGATTTAAGTGATTCTCCTGCCTCAGACTCCTGAGTAGCTGGGGTTACAGGCACACACCACCACGCCTAGCTGATTTCAGTATTTTTAGTAGAGATGGGATTTTGTCATGTTGGGCAGGCTAGTCTTGAACTCCTGGCCTCAGCTCTTTACATTATAAAATGATTAGAATTAAAATTTAAAGATTCTCTCCTCACCCACACAAGCCACTTTTCAAGCGCTCAAGAGCCACGCTGGGCTAGTGTCAATCCTGTTGGACAGAGCAGACGGAGGACATCTCCATCACTGCAGCAAGTTCCGTCATACAGTGTTGTTCTAGAAAGGAAGGTTATTGAATGGACATCTAGAAAAGCATTTTAAATGACTACTCTTTTGGTTGTTATAAGCAACAACTTATTTTTTACTTATAAAACAAGAACAAACCTTATTCTGTTCCAAATCCTACAGAATCGTAAACAGAGTCATAATTGTACATATCATTCCCAGCTAAAGGTAAAAAGTGAAGTCTTCTCACGTAGACAGCATTTTTGTTTCTTTTGAAAGCTTTAAGTGATTTGCTTCCTGAGAACCAACACTATTCTGAGACTGTAGTCACAGTCTGTGAGCGGCAGTGCCTTGTATCAAGATGTGGTTATTCCACAAAGGCGACAAGAATGTGAGGATACATGCTCAAGGTGAGTACTGACAATGCCCTGCTGCCAAGATGGATTAAATTTATGGCAATTTACAGCTCACCCCAGGGAGACTCAATCTGCAAAAGCTCAGTGACAGGGAAAGTTGCCATAAGGATGCAGGTAATGAAAGCATTAAGCTGTCCACTCTACTGAGAAAAATGGCTCCAGGCTGAATTTTCCAGGCATACTGTCTATACCAAACAATTATCCCAATCATGCTATGGTGTTTCCCTCCATTTTCCCAGTGCTGACGTGCCTTTAGGTGCAACGGGTTTGTTGCTGCTATGTTTGGGCTTCAGGGTATGATGCCAACTCCCGTTAGAAACCATTATCTTTAATAGGTGCCAGCTACAGCATGCCTACACAGACTTCTAGAAGCAGCAGGGCCAGAACAGAAGCACTTAAGCCCCATACTCAAGAAACAGAAGCCTGGCCCAGGTCCAGCTCTCTGTCCATGGGACCACAGTGAGTCTTTCACAGTGCATGCCTTGCTTGTACAAGGGCAATTGTCTCTGAGGTTATGTTCATAATGGTTACCACTTAGGTGTTCACTAACAGGCTCAGTGTTAAGCACTCAATGTGCAGAATACCACAGATCCATCCAGAGGCTCTGTGAGGGGGTCACTGGATGTCCTTGTTTCACAGTAACGTAAACAACTTAGGTGATATCTCAAGCTGGTACAAGTAGTGCCTGACCTTGAATCCAGGTGATGTGACCATTGCTATGGGTTTCTGTGGGTCCCTTGGCCCAAGGTCCTGTCAATTCACATATACACCTGTCCAGCCCACCCAGCCTTAGCTTCCCCGTTTACATTTAATGGTGAAGAGCACAGACCTCTAGAGCCAGACCACCTGTATTCAAATCTGAGCTCTGCCATTACCACCTGTGTGCCTTTAGCTAACCCCTGGGTGCCCGAGGACCCTGGCCTTTTGCTGGCCCTCGTCTTACAGAAGAGAAAGCAGACTCCAGAGCCAGTTTCTCTTCTGTAAGGGAAGCCTGGAGGCTGGTTTTACTTCTATAAGAAGAGAATGATATTGGTGCCTGGCATCACCTGAGAGCTGTCAGAAATGCAGAATATCAGGCCCCACCACAGTCCAACAGAGTCAGAACCTGTATTTTAGTCTGGTTTGCACATTAGAGTTTGAAAAGCACCATCCGATGGCAGAAAATAGTGCCCTGTGATGAATTACTTTGTAAAAACACACGAGACTCACGTATCGGTCTGCTTTATAAAGCCAGATATATCACATATCTACATTTCAGTGCACTTAGAGAGCTATGCCATTGCAGGCGCTCCCCAGATGAACACAGTCACGTAAAGCCAGAGGACTGTGTTGAAAGACAAGGAAATGAAGCTAAATCATTGCTCTTAGGACTAAAGTCAATGAGGTAATATTAGCAGCAGTTTCCTGTAATCCTTGAGGGTGGGGAGGAAGCATCGTGTAAGTAAAACAAAGTCTGTCGGCACGTGTTCCCATCAAGATTCATGCCTAATTAAGTAAAACCCACGAAAGCCGGAATCCTGCTTTGGGGAGACTGGGTGGCCACCGTGTTCTCTCTGGAAACTGACTGTTCCTCACAGGGGCCAGGCAGAGCCATGGCTGGGTCTGGTCCTCAGATTCCCAGAGTCCTGCTTGCAAGGGTGGCTGAGTACAGGCATCTCACCAAGTAGCTTTGAACAAAGGGGACTGAGTAGCTCAAACTGTCTTCCTTTCCTGCCCACCACCTCCCACTTTTCTGAAAGGGTTCCCAGAAGTAGAGCTTGAGACTGGGCTTCGTGTTCCAATGATTTACCGGGGGTATGCTCTCAGGAGAAGGGACACACATAGATTTGCCAGATAAAATACAGGATGCCCCATTAAATTTAAGTTTTAGATAACCAACGAATAATTCTTAGCACAAGTATGGCCTAAGTATTTTATGGGTCATATTTATACAAATAGTTTTGTTGGCTATCTGAAGTTTAACTGGATTTAGTTATGTTGGTTTGCTAAATCTGGTGGCCCTGGGAAGAAGGACAGGCAGAGAGGAGGGCTAAGGAGATCTCCCAGCCAGAGCCCAAGATCCCAGCATTGCACAGTGCACTATAGTAGTCCCACACTGGGGCCAGCAGCCTGGCGTTCTGTACTCCTGTGCCATTCAGTCACTGGCTAATCTGCCCCCCAGGCACATGGGGGAGGCAGATGCTGTTCATGGGCAAAGGAAGTGAGTGGATCCCATTTGGCCAAAGGCAATTCTCCAGAGAATGAGAGCAGCTGGTAGCTGCAGACAGCCAATATTCAATCAGAGTGGGGCCTCTCTGGGGTCAGCTCTGACAGTTGTGGATGCTGTCATCCACAACCTGTCCCCACCCTACACACACTCCTGCTAGCAATCCTCAGGCCTTTCAGAAGTCAACAGCAGTTTATGAGTGGCTTTGAACTGGAGAGACATCCCTGGATCTTGTCTCAGGTCCCTGGGAATAGATTCATAAGTAGGGCTTCCAAAAATAGAATGAGGTGCACCTTGTCCATTACTGCCAGATCTGTGCCGCCAGCGCATCATCCCACCAACTTTGGTTAGCTCTGGGTGTTTCTGAGAGCTGGATGGGGCATTTTCTTTCCATGCTTCTAGGACAGTCTTTGTTTCACCAGGATGGAAAAGGGGTAGGGAGAGAAGCTTTTGGCCCATGTCACCTTCTTCCAAGCAGAACAAACTGTCTAGGAAAAAATGTCAACCAACTCCATACCTCACACTGAGGATAAAGGACAAAATTAACCCTACTCATTCTGTCATCTGGGAGAAAAAGTCATCTTAGAAAAAAAAAATTGCCAGTGTTTTGTTTTGCTATGTTTAACAGATCGTTATTCCACATATGGATGAGGGGTACAGGAACATATTCATTTTTACTCAGATTACAAAAGCAGGAAACATGGAAGTTGCCTATGGGCATGACTCAAGGGGCACTGAGCTGGCCTTTCTGTCCCCAACACAGGCATTCCTCGTTTTTTGATACAAAGATTGCATTTTGTTTTTGGTTTTGTTTTTTAACAAATTGGATGTTTGTGGCAAGCCTCTGTCAAGCAAGTCTGTTAGTGTCATTTTCTCAACAACATGTGCTCACTTCATGTCCTGTCGAATTTTGGTGATTCAATATTTCAAACTTTTTCATTATCATTATTATATCTGTGATGGTGATCTGTCATCAGTGATCTTTGATGTTACTACTGTAATTGTTTTGGGAAACCACAACTCTGCCTTTCACTTAAAGGCTGAGAGGCCATTGTAGGGTTACTAACTGGCCTAATTTCAGTGTTGGATCTTGGAATAGGGAGGCCCAAGGAGAGGCAGAGAGACACGAAATGGCTGGTGGGTGGAGCAGTCAGAACACACATTTATTAAGTTCACTGTCTCATACAGGTGTGATTCATGGTGTCCCCAAACAGTTACAATAGTAACAAAGATTGCTCAAAGTTTGTTAGATCAAACTAGCCACCACATTCTCTTAAGCCAAAGCCTAATCCAGAGCAAGGCCCTGGATTCAGTTCTGTGAAAGCTGAGAGAGGTGAGGAAGCTGCAGACAAGTTGGCAGCTACCACGTTGGTTCATGAGGTTTAACAAAAAATGCCATCTCCATAAGGTAGAAGTGCAAGGTGAAGCAGCAAGTACCGACGGAGAAGCTGTAGTGAGTTACTCAGAATATCTAGCTAAGATCATTGAAGCAGGTGGCTACGCTAAGCAGAATTTCAATGTAGACAAAAATAGCCCTCTTGGAAGATGCCATCTAGGAGAAGTTCATGCCTGCCTCCAAAGCTACAAAGGACAGGCTGACTCTTTGTTAGGGGTTAATGCAGCTGGTGACTGTAAATGGAAGCCAATGCACATTTATCATTCTGAAAATCTTGGGGTCCTTCAGAATTCTGCTAAATCTACTCAGCCTGTGCTCTAGAAATGGCACAAAACCTGGATGACAACAACACATCTGTTTACAGCATGATTTACTGAACATTTTAAGCCCACTGTTGAGACCTACTGCTCATAATAAAGATGTCTTTCAAAATATTACCCTCATTGACAATGCACCTGGTCACCCAAGAGCTCAGATGGAGATGCAAGGAGAGGAATGTTTTGTTTTGTTTTGTTTTTCACACCTGCTAATATCATATTCATTCTGCAGCCCATAAATCAAGGAGTCATTTCAACTTTCAAGTCTTATTTTTTGAAGTATATTTTACAAGGCAAGAGGTGCCATAGGTAATGATTCCTCTTAATAGATCTGGGCAAAGTAAATTCAGAATCTTCTGGAAAGATTTACCATTTTAGATGCCATTAAAAACATTTGTGATTTGTGGAAAGAAATCAACATTATCAACATTCATAGGAGTTTGGAAGAAGTTGATTCTAGTCCTCATGGATGACTTTGAGGGGTTCAAGACTTCAGTGGAAGAAGTCAATGCAGATGTGTAGAAATAGCAGCAAGAGAACTAGAATTCTGAGTACAGCCTGAAGCTGTGACTGAATTGCTGCAATTTCATGGTAAAACTTGAACAAGTGAGGAGTTGCTTTTCATAGATGATCAAAGAAAGTGGTTTCTTGAGGTGAAATCTATTCCTGGAGAAGATGCTGTGAAGATTGTTAAAATGACAAAAGATTTAGAATATTGCATAAATTTAGCTGATGAAGCAGTAGCAGGGTTTGAGAGGATTGACTCCAATTCTTAAAGAAATTCTACTGTGGGTAAAATGCTGTCAAACAGCATCACATACCACAAAGAAATCTTTCCTGAAAGGAAGAGCCCATCAATGTGGCAAACTTCATTATTGTCTTATTTTAAGAAATTGCCACAGCCACCTAGCCTTTAGCAACCTCCACCCTAATCAGTCAGCAGCCATCAGCATTGAAGCAAGACCTCCACCAGCAAAAAGATGCCTCACTGAAGGCTCAGATGATTATCAGCATTTTTTTAGCAATAAAGTATTTTAAATTAAGATATGTACATTTTTTAGACATGATGTTATTGTACACTTAATAGACTATAGTATAGTATGAACTACTTTTTTATTTTTTTAGAGATAGGTTCTCACTCTGTTGCTAAGGCTAGAGTCCAGTGGCATGATCATAGCTCACTGCAGCCTCAAACTCCTGACTTCAAATGATTCTCTCACCTTGGCCTCCAAAATAGCTAAATATAACTTTTGTATGCACTGGGAAACAAAAAAATCATGCAACTCACTTTCTTCCAAAGCCTGGAAACAAACTAGCAATATTTCCAAGATATGCCTGTATATTTCTCTACATAGTTTACCTGAAATTCCTTCAAGTCAGTGATTCTCAGCTGGGGATGAGTCTGCCTCTGCCTCCCCCTTGTTAAAATAGATTGCTGAGCCCAACGCAGAGTTTGATTCAAGAGGAACCCAAGAACTGCATTTCTAACAGGTTTCCAGAGGATGCCGATGCTGCTGGTTTGGGGACTCCACTTTAAGAACCACCGGTTAAGAGGCCTGAATGAGATAATACACATACACAGCTATTAGTGTACTGCCTGGCATACATAAGCCTGCCACACTCAATGGTTCTCAACCTCGGTTGCACATTAAGATTACCTGGAGAGCTTATAAAAATCCCAATGCTCATTCTGCACCTCAGATCAATTACAGCAGAATCCCAGGGGCAAGGGCACACATCGTTGCTTTTTGAAGCTCGCCAGGTGATTTCAGTGTACAGGCAGTGCCTTAGAGGTGGTTTAGAGAGAAAGTCGCTTGTGTTCACAGAACACTAATTTCTAACAGCCGCTGAAGGAAACTGACTAGAAAGGACCAGACATTCCATTGGCACTGTGGGGTATAGTTCTGTGTCTGGAAGGCCAAATAAACCTGCCTGGCCTTTCACGAAAGGACTAAAGCCAGAGGCAGAACACTGTTTAAGAGATTTATTGCAAACTGAGGCCTTTGCTTCTACTTCATCCTCGTTTGCACCTCCTCTGAACCAGCCTGGCTTTGTTGCCTTAAACTTCCTCCTATGCCAACCCTCTCAGAGGGATTCCTAAATGCTCCCTTCTCCAGGCCTCACCCACCCACTTTTCTGCAGTATACAGCTTGATTCTTCCCTCCTGAAGTGATACTTGTTTTCAGAAAAGCCCCTCTGGTCCGGACCAGTTCTCATCTTCTCCTGTGCCTGTCCCTCTACCTCAAGCAATCTCCACATCCCTTCCTGCCCACCTTTCACCTTGCCAAGGGGTCATCCTGCTAAACCACATGTCAACTGCCATCACTCCCTCTCATGCAAGCCCTTCAGGGGCTCCCTCTCTTCCTTTCTAGCCACACTGGCCACTAGCCCTTCCTGGTGGATCCTGTTTCAGGGCCTTCACTCAGGCTGCCCTGGGGATGATGACATCCCACACTCTCGGACTCCTGGCTCAGCCTTCTCAGCTCACTCAGTGCTTTCCCCAGGAAGGTGTCCATAAAGCTGCACTCCCCACCCTAAAGGCCAGGGTATGATGAAGGCTGTCACTATAAATGCTGAGAGACATCCTAACAAGTATTGGTTTATCTTTTCACATAGATAGAGGAAGGAAGGAAACAAAGGGTGAAAAGTCTTCTTGGTAACAAGAAACTACCATTTATTTACAAAGTTACCATTATTTCTTCCTCAGCCACGTGGGTATAAAAATGAGGACACAGCCAGGTGCAGTGGCTCATGCCTGAAATCCCAGCACTTTAGGAGACCGAGGCAGAAGGATCACTTGAGCCCAGGAGTTTGGGGCTGCAGTGAGCTGTGATCGCACCACTGCACTCCAGCCTGGGTGACAGACCAAGACCCTGTTTCTAAATAATAAAAACATAAAAATGAGGACATGATCTCTGCTCTGAGAAATTTACATCTGATTCACTGGAGAGTTTCCTAAAATGTCACCATGATCACAGGTCTAACTCTAATGACAAAAATCAGGACTCGATAGATAGATAAAAGGTTTCAGTTACATGAGTATTTGTTTGAAAAAAAATGTCTTGCAAAGGCATAGAAATTAAAACACATGCCTGTAATCCCAGCACTTTAGGACGCCGGGGGAGTGGATCACTTGAGGTCTGGGGTTCAAGACCAGCCTGACCAACATGGAGAAACCCCGTCTCTACTAAAATTATAAAATTAGCCAGGCGTGGTGGTGCATGCCTGTAATCCCAGGCATTCTGGAGGCTGAGGAAGGGGAAATCACTTGAACCTGGGAGGCGGAGGTTACCATGAACCAAGATTGCACCATTACACTCCAGCCTAGGCAACAAGAGCAAAATTCTGTCTCAAAAAAAAAAAAAAAAAAAAAAAAAAAAAAAAAAAAAAATTCCACACATAGATTTACTACATTGCCTTTCCAAAAGAGAAAAGAATACAAGTAAAATATAAAACTGAGCAAATTATATTAGCATCTGTATCTCTGAGTAATTGAAATCAGGACTGCCCCCAGAAAACCCCCTCTGCCCCATAATAAAGGGTGACTGGCATTCCAACCCATTTGTGAGGTTGAGAACCTGAAAAGTGACTACTCCCCACACGCCACCCCAGAAACTGCTGTGGCTGCACGTACCTCCAACCACATCTGAAACAGGTGGCCAGGCTATATTGTCCCAGTCCTCTGAGTCCCTTCTCTCCTAGCCCTTGACTCCACCCCCTCCAAGGAGCAACTGCCCCATCCACATGGCCTCCAGGACCTGCTAGCCTGGGCACATGCTGTTTCCTCTTCTTTCCTGCCCCACCTATCCTTCCCACAGTGTGGCAGAGGATACCTTCCCAGATTTCCTGCGGGAGCCCTGCATTCTGTGTTTGGGGAAGGAGAAGAGGAAGGGCTTTATCATCTGAGCCACAACCTTTAACAACATACCTCGCTCCCATCCGTCATTCTATGAGCCAGAAGAAGGCGAGTGCCCTTGCCCTACCTGGTCACCCTCGAGGCTGAGTGCCCAGGGACAGTGGGAATTGGGAGGGCTTGAATAAGTGGACCCCACCCTCATCCTCACCCATGCTGTGTTACACTGTGGCCTTCTTTCAAAGTGAAAAAGTCCACTTTGAAATGCAGACCCAGTGGGGAATTTAAAACAAACACCTCAGCCCTAACAAAAGGGAAAATGGAAACAAAAGTTCTTGGTAGGTTCTGCCATGTTTTCATAGGCGCCACATCACTACAGATGATAATTCCAACAGCCCCTTGAGAGGAAACCACTGCTGACTGGCACCCAGCAGGGCAGAAGCAGTCAGGGGACATATGCAACTGCAGACCTGAACTGCAGGGACCTTGTCTCTTACCCCCCAGTCATGTAGCCCTCAGTTTTCTAGCCTCTGAGCCAGTGCATGTGAAGGTGGAGGCTGAGAAGGCTCTTAGAAATAGGTCAGGAAGGTCTTACATCTTGCCACGGACAAGAATCCACATAGATCAAATTGTTGAAGAAGCCATAAAAATGACTAGGAGTTGCAAAGACTGGATGCAGTACCCTTGGGTAAGTTCTCTTCTATCCAAGGCTTTTTATTGGGAATGAAGAGTCACAGAGCAGGCAACAGCGACACCTACTGTTCAGAACAGATTCAAACCAGGCAGGGAGAAACCAGAAACCCGAGTTCTCGCCATAGAGGCAGCATCGCCTACACGTGATTTCACAAAAGAACCTAAGACCTAGGGTCTGTCCTCCTATTGGTTGTTTTGGGATTCCTCATTTACCTGGTACCAGTAAGGAAGACACTGTCCTAGCTAATAATGTAACTAGTAGTTATAACATTCACGGACCATGAGTTTTCAGAGAACATAATACAAAGCACCACGCTTAAACAGTAATATATTAAATGGACTCTCCTTAGCAATAGAAAAAAGTATAAGACCCTCAAGAAACATAGTTGATATGTCTGATAATTGGGCACCATTATGGGTTGAATTCTGTCCTCCAAAAAGATGTTGAAGTCATAAGCCCAAGTACCTGTGACTGTGACCTTACGGGGAGATAGAGTCTTTGCAGATGATCAAGTTCACATGAAGTTATCAGGGTGTGCCCCAAGCCCACAGGACTGGTTTCCTTATAAAAAGGAGAATTTTGGATACAGAGACGGACAGGCACACAGGTGAACAGCATGTGACCGTGAAGGCAGAGACTGGGGCTGCATCTAGGAATGCTGAAGATTGTCAGCAATCATTAGAAGCCAGGAGACAGACCTGGAACAGGCTCTCCCTCACAGCCTTCAAAAGGACCAACCCTGCCAATGCCTTGATTCTGCACTTCCAGCCTCTAGAATGAAGACAGATTTCTGTTGTTCTAAGCCACAGTGTGTAGTACTTTGCTGTGGCTGTCCTAGGGCACTAATACAGCACTAATTATGGCTGCAGTCTACTTACATTGTAGCCTCAACTGGAAATATTTGTGACACACCAGAAGAACATAAGTGGGTTCTAATCCCACATACCAGCTGTGGGACTTTAGAGCTCAAAGAATCTTAGCAACTTAGTTACCCAATCACCTTTTCTATAAAATGGGAACATCACCAACCTCCTCAGAGTTGACATGCCCCTCAGTGAGCTCGTGCATGTGAACGTGGCCTATACATTTGAAAGGGTGGCCATTGCACAGTGTTATCACAAGGAGTATGACTTTTCCCAGGCAGGGACAGATTGGCCAGACCTACCCAGAATGAGCCCAGTCTATGTGACCCTACAATCACCTTGCTCTGTGCCTTGGAAGGTTGATCTGGAAGGGACACATCAATGGCCTTTTGCTACCAACTAGGATGGGCTCAGAGGAGGCACCAGTGGGAGGAGAGTGCCCTCTGGCTCTGTCCCGTTGGATTACCAGGAGTTGACTGTATCATCTACAGAAGGCTTCAGCTACTGCCAGGCAACTGTCCTCATACAGCTACCCTATCGGGATTCCAGAAATCCTTGCATCCTTGACCTCCCAGGCTTAGGTTGTAACAGTCTCCCTGGAAGGGCTAACTCCAAGATACTGAACTGAACATGACTGATTTGCTTGAATTCTGCCTACACCTTGGCAAACAGTCTCTTTAGTAAACACCCCTCAAAGTACCCACTTTGAGTAAGCCATCTTTTGCCTGTCAAGACTCATTTAGTAATTAGTTTATGAGGTGGTCCAAGAAGCAGCCTCAAAATGCAATTGTAAGATTATTTTGCACTCATATTTGATGACAGAATAGATAACCTTCTTTTTTGAGGGAAACAGAACACAGGTAACTTACGGCACACAGCAGCATCAGGGCTAACCAAATGACTTAGCAGTGGCTGCATGGGTAAAGTCCAGATAGAGTGTAAAATATTGGGAAACCAGAGGCCGAGGCAGGCAGATCACAAGGTCAGGAGATCGAGACCATCCTGGCCAACATGGTGAAACCCCGTCTCTACTAAAAATACAAAACTTAGTTGGGTGTGGTGGCGGGCACCTGTAGTCCCAGCTACTCAGGAGGCTGAGGCAGGAGAATCACTTGAACCCAGGTGGTGGAGGTTGCAGTGAGCTGAGATCGTGCCACTGCACTCCAGCCTGGTGACAAAGTGAGACTCCGTCTCAAAAAAGAAAAGAAAAAAGAAAAGGGAAACCAAGTGACTATGGCCCTTCTTTGCTGTAGCGACAATAGTGATTGTGATACATCAAAAAAAAAAAAAAAAAAAAAATGAACACAGTATGTTGCATATCCTCCCACAAAGAGGTGGAGTTTATTTCTCCACCCTGATCCTGGCCTGAGCAAGGAGAAAAGAGGGGAAAGAAGGTGACCAGCTGACCCACAGAATTTTGAGCAAATAAAGTGATTGTCTTAAGCTATTATGTTTGAGAGCAGTTGATTATGTTCAAATGCAAACTGCAATAGTAACTATGAAGGTGGTAGGTAGACTGGCTTTAGGGGAAAGGGAAATTGAAGGCCATGAATGTCCAACCGAGGACATCACTGGAAAGGTGGCAGCTTTTAAAGCAGCTCTGAGGGAATCCTGCACCTTCTGTAACCTCAGGCAGATGTGGCTGGGAACCAAGCCCAACACCTGGTTCTCAGGGTTGCAAAATTGCAGCCACAAATAAGAAAGCCCACTGGGTTTCTCAGACTAAGACAGTTTCAAACAGCAGTTCTTACACCAGCAGTGACAATGTCCGCTGGGGACTTGATAGAAATTCAAGTTCTCAGTCTACTGATTCAGAATTTTAGGGTGGGGTTCTGCACCCGTGTTTTAGCAATTCCTCCAGGGGATTCTGACACAGTCTAGATTTTGAGAATCACCACACTAAGGTAAGTGCTGTTGAGAAAGGGGTGGGACTCTGAGCGGACAGGGATGAAGCTGGGAATTCTGAATCCCCAAATTCCTCTGAAATCTGCCTTGTCTTCAAAGGCAACTCCTCTCCCAACCCAGGAAACTACCTACATCTGCATAAAACTTTTCCATGACTGCCCACCAGGCAGCTGCTCAGAAGGAGGTGCCAGTTCTTTTCAGAATTCATTCTACTACCGGGCCTTCCACAAGAATTAGATCCCAATGTAGCCCAGATAAAAAACACCAGGCCTGCTCTGACCTCATCCATCTGTGTGGAAGGGGTCCTCAGGGTGACGAACAAAAGAGGATGAGATATCGGCTCATGACAGCCGATTATTAAATATTTAGAAATGTTGCAAGATAGTTGTTAAAAATAGCCCTTATTAAAACTTAAGTCGCATACACTTGTAAGTAGGTACACTGAAAATAAAGGTAATAAATACTCCAAACTCACTGTTAGTTATTATCACTACTTTTACTCTTCTATTTTTGAGGTTAGGTACCTCTTGGATCTATATAGTGGAAATCCTACGCAGTGGTAGCTACTGTGCCTCTGGTCTCAACTCATGTTCAGCTAGACGTCTACAGCTCGAAGTGAGCCGTGGTGAGAGCATTTGCAAACTGAAGTCAGAAAATGCTGTAAGTCAGGCAACCTGGATGGAATTGGAGACTATTATTCTAAGTGAAGTAACTCACTCATAAGTGGGAGCTAAGCTATGAGACAGAAAGGCATAAGAATGATACATTGGACTTTGGGGACTCAGGGGAAAAGGTGGGGTGTGGCGAGGGATAAAAGACTGCACACTGGGTACAGTGTACACTGCTTCAGTGATGGGTGCATCAAAATCTCAGAAATTACCACTAAAGAACCTATCCATGTAACCAAACACCACCTGTTCCCCCCAAAAACCTATTGAAATAAAATACAAACTTTAAAATTTTAAAAATAAAATGAACAACAACAAAAAAGAAAGTACTGTAAGCCAAGGCTTTATTCTTTTTCTTTACCCCTGGAGAGCTGCTTTTTAAACACCAGCATAGCCCTGACTATAAGGCTTGATAAGGCTAAATTTATTTTCATGAGTTTATCGTTTGAGATTCAGGATCTAACATTGGCTCTCAAACCTGGGACTGATGTTTAATTTGAAACCTGGGCTCGATGGCTGTATTGGTTTTCTATCGCCGCTGTGACAAGTTACCACAAACTAAATGGCTTAAAACAACATATACTTATTATCTTACAGTTCTGGAGGTCAGAAGTCCAAAATGGGTCTCACTTAGCTAGAATGAAGGTGCCGGCAGGACTGCATTCCTTTCTGGAGGCTCTAGAGAAATACCTGTTTTCTTACTTCTTCCAGCATCTAGACATTGCCCACATTCCTTGGCTTGAGTCCCCTTCCTTCATCTTCAGGGTCAGCAATGGCCAGTTGAGTCTTTCTCCTGATGACAGCTCTTTGATTCTAGCTCTCCTGCCTCCTGCTTCTTCATTTAAGGAGTCTTGTGGTTCTATTGGGACCACCTGGATAACCCCGCTGATTAGCAGTCTGAATTCCATCAGCTCCTATTCTGCCTACCACAGTAGCCTACAGCTAGAGTGCGTTCCCAGAACCTCGTGCAAAGGCTTAGAGAAATAGGAACAGTAGAATGAATCTATTATGTGTAGCCTGCTCAGCCCCCTCCCCAACCATCCCCATTCAACTGACCCCACTGGAGGATCCTGGAGTAATCTCCCCACACACAAAAGCTTTGAAAAACATATTGGAGATGGGCCAATTACACAGAGTTCTTTGGAAAGCTCCGGATGGAACAGGTTCCCTGATCTTAAGGAGAATAACACAATTCTGGTGTGGTAGAGCCCAGGTGGCACCACTTCCCCAATAGCTACATGGTGGCTATAATTACTACACTAAGCCTCAAGAACAGAATGGTGCTGCAGGAATTTGTGGTTATGACTGATTATGGTGTCCTTAGAAAGGGAATAAGCAGGTAGCCTACCAAGCAGCTGGCTGCTTGACATGTATTGGAGAAAAAAAATAATTCATGGGCAGAAGTCTAAACCAAGTCATCCTAGGGAGATGCATTACCTCTTTCACAGACCTGGAGCCCTAGAATGAAGACCCTGCAAAGCAGTCACAGCATATGATACGAATTTTCTCCCAAAGTTTTCCCAGAGCAAACAGTAGCCATTTACCCTGATAACTGTGATGTGGGAGAGGGGAATATACAAATCTCGCAGGAGTTATTAGATACCGCCTCTTAATTTACATGAGTCTTCAGAGACCACCTTGCAGTATGGAAGCTCCTGCAGATCAAGTGCTGAATCGTCCTTTCCCAAGTCCCTCTTATATTGGGTCCAACATGGACCTTCACTGTGATTATACCCTCAATTTCAGGGTGTGTAGAAAGAATAAACTTTGCAACTGGCAGAATGTCCACACTGGTTTCCTGACCCATGGAATAAGGGCTATTATAACTGGAAGGGCAAATGAACTCTTCTGGAACTGACTTCTTTGCCAAAATTGTAAATCAAAAGCAACAGCGCATCCCTAGGGAGCTAGTACGCTGCTCTTTGTGGCTAACCTAGGGGAATGGTCTGGACTGTAACCATTTGCCCTTCCTAGGGAGATAAGAAAAGTTTTATTATCCCTTTTGATCAGAGCAATTAATCAGACAAATGACTACAGACCTAATCCTCACAGTATATGAAAAGTAAAACATCGCTAGGAGAAGGCAAACATTATCTTTATATTATACACATTTCTGTGTCTCAGGAGGCTACAGCTTCTAGATAGGAGCACTGAGGAATCTAGGGGAGACTTATTTCTCCACAGGTACAAGTGGGGCCCCTCTTACCAGAACCACAGGACTGAGAATAAGAAATGATAGTCACTCCCAAAGCAAGATTTGGGGACTATTGGCAACAGAAAAGGGAAATAGAGACTTGAAAGGCCACCAGAGAATGCCCACAATTTAAAGAAATCTCTCAAACCAAATCCAGCACCATATTGAATGGCAAAACCCTAGATGTGTAAATTCAGAAGCCCATATGGAATGCCCCCATCACTACCATGATTTAACATTATTCTGGAGGCTCTATTAGTACAGTTAGACAAAAGAAACAAAATAAGGTTTAAACACTGGAAAGGAGGAAGCAGCATTATTATTATTTGTAGATATCATTGCCCTTCAAAAGAATCAACTACCAACATTTAAGAGAATTAAGCAAAGTGGCTAAATTACAATAATTAATCATTTTCCTACATATAAAAAGCAGACAGAAAACTAATGAAAGAAAAGAACCAATAGACAAGAGCCACAAGAACAAAAACGAACATGAAATGTGCAGACCTTTAATAAAGAAAAAGTTAAGTTTCCTCTGCAATATAAAAGAAGACTAGTCTAAGGAAAATATCTTGTTCTTAGATAAGGAACAAATAATGTAAAGATGTCAATTCTTCCCTATTAGTTTATAATTTAACTAAAATTCTAAGTTCATATGGAAAAATATACATGTAATAATAGACAGGAAATTATGAAACAAAAGAATAATGCAAAGAACTAACCCTACTACATATTAAAATGAATTATAAAGCTAAAAAATTGAACAGTTCAGTGTTTAATAAGAAATTGTTAAGCCAATAAAAAAATAAAGTTAATAAACAGGCTCAAATACAAATGTGAATTTAGTATCTGATAAAAGTGGCATTCCAAATTGGTGAGAAAAGAGATTAACCAACAAATGACATTGGGAAGACACTTCTTCCATTAGTTTTCTGTCTACTTTTTGTAGTAGAAAATTTATTAATTATTGTAATAAGCCACGTTGTTACCATCTCTTTTTTTTTTTTTTTTAGTTTTCATTTTTTAGTTTTTTCATTTGGAGTACAATGACATCTACAAATAATAATAATGTTGCCTCTTCTTTTTCACTATTTAATTTGGGAAACAATTGCTAGATCCCTGGCTTACTCTTTGCAGGAAAACTAACTCTTAATGAATAAAAACTTAAGTAAAGTCATAGGGGCACTGGATTAAAAATAACAATAACATTAATTGAGCACTACCCTATGTCAGGCATTACCTCGCAATATCCCTGTATGATAGGTACAAATGATGCATCTGAGTCCAGAGAAGTTAAGTAAGTTAGCCAAGATCACACAGCACGTGTGATTTAAACACAGGCAGCCTAACTCCAAAGCCCATAAACTTAATCACTATGTCATATAGCCTCCCAATTCCAGGAGAAAATATGAGTGAATTTTTCTATACCTTAGAGAAAGGAAATGTTTTCAAAATATCATCAAAAACTAGAAGCCATGAAGACAAAGATTGACCATTTTGACTATATAAAAGTTAAAGTTTTTTGGATGAAAAAATTAAGTGAAAAGATAAAACAACTAAGAAAAAAGTCATTTGCAACACAGATGTCAGAGGACTCATTTACTTAACATATAAAGAGCACTTGCAAATTAGTAAAAACAAACAAACAAACCTGCTGTTCCATAGAGGATTGGGAAAGAAGCATAAATGGGAAAAGACACCCATATGGCTCATAATTAAAGAAACGAAATGATGACAATAGGAAACCACTCTCCTTTGCCTTGCACTTAAGCAAAATATTTTAAAGTTTTTAAAATTAAAAAAACACAAGATGTTAGCAAGGATGTGGAAAATATACATTAAAATATACCATGTAAATTGCAACAACCTCTTTTTAAAAATTTGGCAATACTCATCAATGTAAAATGCACATAACCTTTGACATAATAGTTCGCTTCTAAGAACCTATCCTCCACAATAATTGTACATGTGTAGAAAGAGACCACTGAAGCAATGACTTCGTTAGGCAAAAAACTGCAAGTAGTCTAAATGCCCATTATTTAGAGGACTGAGTGAAGTAGAAAAGTGTAAGCCAGAATACTTTGATTCATTCTCGGTTAAAATTACAGTTTGAAACTATGGACCACAAGTTTCCATGGTATTATGACAGCTTTGAATGAAAAAGTTGTGGATACAAGTGCTTTTGGTAAGTAGGGCTTCTGGTTAGCCATGATTCATTGTTTAAAAAGATTAAAGGGAAAAGTTAGAGAATATTTACCAACCAATTATTGCAACATTAAAGTAAGTCTATACTTTTTTCTGTATCTTGTGCAGATGAAGCTAATTTTCTGTCAAAATCAGTTTACTAAAAAGAGCCAAAAGCTTTCTTAATACATAAAGGTTTGTTTTCACAATTATCTAATGGGACTGTTGACCTATAACTTTGAGACAATGTATGTTTGTTATTGGAAACTGCACATATGCCTATTTTAAAGGATCTCATTTGTTCTCTTGAAAACTGTGTTTGCATAAGAGATTTAATGGCTCATCAACCTGAATACACTTAATCACTAAATATGACCTCATGTGTCTTGTAATAATAAACAAGTCCACATGAAACCTGTGAAATTTTTCTTGGAGTTAAAAATGGTTCTTCATTTTGACTTTCTCCTTTTATTGGTTTATGTAAATAAAATAATCTTTAAATAGTGTGACTGTCAGATTCATTACTTAAAACACAATTCAAAACTGTCTTTTTTAAAAAGCTAAATAGGCTGGGCGCGGTGGCTCATGCCGGTAATCCCAGCATTTTGGGAGGCCGAGGCGGGGGGAGCACGAGGTCGGGAGATCGAGACCATCCTGGCTAAAACAGTGAAACCCCGTCTCTACTAAAAATATAAAAAATTAGCTGGGCATGGTGGCGGGCGCCTGTAGTCCCAACTACTCCGGAGGCTGAGGCAGAAGAATGGCGTGAACCCGAGAGGCGGAGCTTGCAGTGAGCCGAGATCGCACCACTGCACTCCAGCCTGGGCAACAGAGCAAGACTCCATCTCAAAAAAAAAAGAAAAGAAAGAAAGAAAAAAGGAGCTAAATTACGGCACATCAAAACAATGGAATAAGAAATGGAACAAATCTTTTCCTCGCCCCACCCCGTATCTGAACATAGAGTGCTTGTTAAAACACTCACCAACAAGCCTCACACCAGTTTCTGATTCATCTGGTCTGGAATGGGGCTTAAGAATGCACATCCCCAACAAGTTCCCTGGAGATGCTGGTGTAGTTGGCCTGGCCACCACACTTAGAGAGCCTTTGCTCTAAAGGCATGCGGTAACCCTCTCTGTATTGATGTAGAAAGATTTCCCAAGACACAGTACCTTAAAGGAACAAGAGAAGACTGATAGGTTGGTCTCATTTGCTTATGTTAGACAAACTTACTCATGCCTGGGAAATGGCTGGAAGGAAATGCGAGGTTGAGAATGATTTTTCTGGGCAGTGGGCAAGGAGTGAGACTAGTCTATGTTGAATACCCGTTTAAACTGCTTCAGTTTACCACCTGCCTATGTTTGTCTTAAAAGAATAAAATAATGATGTCTAAAATTCAAAATTCGTAAAAGAGATGGTTGAATCTGGCACTGCCCAAATATGTCTACCGAATGCCCCCCCTTGTGGAGCCTGGGACCAAGCAGAGCCTCAAACTATCTCGACGGTCAGGCCCCTTTCCCAGGTGGTGCCGTGGTGGCCGTGGGGTGAGGAAAATACGCACGGCTGTAGCCCGTCCATTTCTCATCCTGGGATAGCGGGGGTGTTCCAGAGGAGGCGTCAGCGGTGGGAAGTGGGAGAAAGCGAGCAAAAGGGGCGGGGGGGGGGGGGGGAGGGGGCGGACTCGCCTGCTGCCGTGGGGGCGGGAATCCGCAAGCCAGCCTGGGAGAAGGGACAGAACAGCGGCTGATTCTTCCCTTGGCAAGGGAAGGAAAATAAACTTTGTTGGCCTCGGAGTGGGGCGACGGCGCTGCAGCTGCAGGACGTTACAGGGGCTAGGGGCGGGCAAGGCTAGTGTCGGGAGGAAGGTAGTGGTGGTGATGGCGGAGGTAGGTGGCAAACAGAGCCCGAGCGAAAGCCTGAGAAGCTTCTGGTTGCCCCCACCCCACCCCCGTCTACTTTAGTCCCTGGCCTTCCAGCGGGGCGAGGAGGGAGCGCATCAGAGAGGCACCTGTGCGATGGGCAGCGGTGCTTGGTACCTGAGCGTAGGTACAACACTCAGCAAGGCACCTGGATGGGACATAGGAGAAGGAAATCTCCACCCCAACCCCCCAAAACTCGACCCCAGTGCAAATCCGGCAGAAGTGGGCGATGCGGCCCAGTGCTGCATCCCAGGGAAATGGCAGTGACACAGGTGGCAGCCACCTTCAGAGCGCCAGGCCCCCGCCAGCACATTTGCAGGTAGCAGCTTTGGCCAGAGGAAGGCGCATCTGCACTGCTGGGTTCGCAAAAGCGGGGCGTGTGGGCTGAACCCCCACTTTCAGCAGCGGGACAGGCTGGAAGAGACTGGGCTGCTGCCACTTGGAATTCAAGTCCTGGACTGTAGTGGAGTCTTGGTTTGATAGCTTGATTTGGGTCGCTATTTTTGATGGCTGTCACCTTATCCTCCACCCCTCTCTTTTTTGTTGATAGGATCATTGACATAGAATAAAATTTACCAAGGTTAAGTGTACAGTTTGAGAAATTTTGGTAATTGTATCGAATCATTTAACCGCCATCATAAACAACATGGAACAGTTCTGTCATCCAAAAAGTTCCCTTCTACCTCATTGTTCTTCACGTGACCACACAGCCCCAGGCAACTTCTCGGCTGCTTTCTGTTATTAGGTTTCCCTTTTCCAGAAAGTTTTCCAAATGGAATCAGTCTTTTTAAGTCTGGCATTCACTTAGTATAATGTTTTGAAATTCAGCCACGTTGTTGTGTGTCTTCCTATCTTGTTCCAGGGTATGGAGATACCACAAGTTGTTTATCCATTCACAAATTGGTGGACATTTGGGTTGTTTCCAGTTTTTGAATTTTACATATAAAGTTGCTATGAACAATTTTATACATTTTTGTGCACACGGGTTTTTATTTCTCTTTGGTAAATACCTAAGGAGTGGGAATGCTGGGGCATGTGGTAAATGTCTGGTTAACTTCATGAGGTACTGCCAGACTGTTTTCCAAAAGGGCTAACCCTTTTACATTCCCACAAGTAATGTAGAAGAGTTCCAGTTTCTCTGCATCACTTGCTATCTCCAGTCTTTTTAACCTTAGCTGCTCTAGTGGACATGTCTGACTATCACTTTTGATTTTACCCCATCAGGTCCAGGGTCTAGAGAAACCCCCATTGCAGAATGCTCCCGCCACACTGCTTCAAAAGCACGAAGGGTGCTGAGCAGTCGGCGAGTCTCAGAAGGTTCTGTGGCTGCAACCTTCCTTTCAGGCCTCCCAAAGATGCTGAGCAGCTGCTACTATAGAACAAAGTTATAATACACAGATGAGAGGGAGTGTTCTTATTGAGAGAGAAGTGAGAATGAATACCAGCAATGCCCTCAAAAGCTTCTGAATGCATTGGATATTTTTACAGCTAGCGGACAGTTGTCAGTTAATTGTGGCCTCAGCCTTGCAGAGACCCATCTGGAAATATCTTTAAATGGATAAACCTCAAATTACTTTCATCACGCCAAATGCATACTTTTATAGCTCATCATATGTACATAGTGAAAGAAGAAAGCCAACCACCCAAGCATGAATGATAGGCTAAACACATCTCTAAAAACATCAAAGTGGGGGCGTAAGCACGGAGTTCTCCAGAGGGTCCTGAAAGATGCTGTTGATAAAATACCAGAGCACAGCAGTCCTACTCTAAGTAACAGAGAACAGCCTTCTCACTGAAGCAGCGATGCAGAGTCTGGAGCCTTCTACCACATCCTGCTCTCATTCAGATGGGTAGGCTGCCATCTGCAAGAGCCAGCAGATCTGGAACAAGTGCAGGGAGATGGTGGGGGGTGCGGGGAGTTTCTGGTCTCAGATAATGAGAGCGTATTAGTTTGCCAGGGCTGCCTAGCAACAAAGTACCACAGACCAGGTGGTTTAACCAATAGAAATTTATGGTCCCACAGTTCTAGAGGTTAGGGGTTTCAGATCAAAGTCTCTGCAGGTTTGTTTCCTTGAGGGCTGTGAGGGAGAATCTGTTCCAAGCCTCTGTCTTGGCTTCTCACGGTTTGCTAGCAATCTTTGGTGTTCCTTGGTGTAGATGCATCAGCCCCATCTGCTTTGCATGGCGTTCTCCCTGTGTGCATGGCTGTCTCCAAATTTCCCCTTTATATGAACACACCAGTCATATCAGAGTAGGGACCCTCCCTACTCCAGTGTGACCTCATCTTAACTAATTAAATCTGCAAAGACTATTCCAAATAAGGTCACATTCTGAGGTATTCGGAATTTGGGGGAGACCCAATTCAACCTGTAACAGAGGGTCTGGTTATCTTTAAATCAGTTCCTGACTTTACCTTTTCCCAAAAAGAGCATGGGTGCTAATGAGGTACCCACTGGTCTGGGTAAATCCTGGACTCAGAGAATCATCAGAGAACCCACATCTCTGGCTCCAAGAGGAAATGCACCAGCATGACCAGGAATTGCCAGCAATACTCTGCTGTAAGCATGTGGGTGGCCTGGGCATGGGGTAAGCTCCTGGGTTCTGCTAGGGCTAAATATGCTGCTTCATCCCCACACTCCCCACTCTGCCCCAGGACACCCTGGATGCAGCAGGGGAAACTTAGGCAAGGCTGGCAGCAGCACTCACCCCTAAAAGTTTGCTTCCACGAGTTCTAAGCCAGTGTACAGGTGCAGCAATTTGGAATCCCCTGGAGAACCACCTGCAGATTCTCAGTCTTCCTCACCTCCTTTCACCACCACTCCAGTCTTCCCATTTGTCTCCCTGAGTGACCGCCATGGCCCCCTAAAGTTCCCCTCATTGCCATCCTTGATCCATTATAGTTTATCCTCAACACAGTAGCCTTGGTGATTCTCTTGAACATAACAGAAATTGTGTCAGGATGGGGACCGGGTTAAGCTTCTCATGGGAAGGCTAAAACATGTGATTCACACATATCCCTCCCTAGGACACTGATGCACTGGATTCAGGGTGGCAAACTCAGGTAAAGCTGCTCTGAATCATTCAGAGTTAACGCCAGAGTGCCAACAAGGCCACCAGACTTGGAAATGGCCCAGTGTTTCGTCTCTGGCCACGTCTCCTACAGCTTTTCCCTGGGTCACTCTAATCAGTCACTCTGGTGTCCTCACTGCTCCTAGAACGAGCTATCCCCCTCCCTACCGTAGAGCCTCTACCCAGGTATCCGTGAGGCTTGCTCTCCGCTCCTTTGAGACCTTGTTTCAAGATCACCTTCTCAGTCAGGCCTACTGTCATGGCCTCACTGAAAATTGCACCTGCTCCCAATCCCCATCACTGTGCTCAGTTTTTCCCATAACATTTTTCACCTTTTAACCTGATATCCTTATTCTGTTTATTACCTGCCCTTCCCTGACACTAGAATGGGAGCTTCATGAGGGTGAAGAATTTTTGTTTTGTTCTTGGATATATGCTTAGGGCTAGACCATTGCTTGGCATAGAGTACATATTCAGTTTACGTTTGTTGGACAAATAAGTTTTGAAATAGACATATTCCCAGGCCGCATCCCAGATGTGCGGCATGGAAATCGCAGCACCAAAAGTGCAGGAATCTGCATTGCTGCAAAGCTCCCACTGTGTTTCTTAGGTTCACCAAAATTTGAGAACCAAAGTTTGAGTCCGAGGGGTGATGGAGCTACCCAGCCTCAGCCCCATGTCTCTGAAAAGCACAGAGAAGGAGGAAAACGAGACAGGCAGGATGACCTCCTGAGAGCATCTGATCTTCACTACCAGTCCCAGGTCTTAGATTTCCTTAGACTCAGGATGGGTTAAGATGACCTCAACCCACATGGCTAAGCTCCCAGCTGATGGGCCCCCTGCCCCTGAGCTCTGGGTTCTGAGGGAGATAAGGTTCCCAAGCCATAGGCAGATGAGGTGGATTGAGAATTGGCTTAGAAGGTAGGTGTATTAGTCTGCTTTCACACTGCTATAAAGACATACTGGAGACTGGGTAATATATAAAGAAAGGAAGTTTAACTGACACACAGTTCCACACGGCAGGAGAAGCCTAGGAAACTTACAATCATGGCAGAAGGAGAAGGAGAAGCAAGTACCTTCTGTACTAGGTGACAGGAGAGAGGAGCAGGCACAGGGGAAACTGCCGCTTATAAACCATCAGATCTCATGAGAACTCCCTTCACTATCATGAGAACAGCAAACTGCTCCCATGATCCAATCACCTCCCACCAGGTCCCTCCCTGACACATCGGGATTACAATATGAGATGGGATTTGGGTGGGAACAAACAGCCAAACCATATCAGTGAGTGAGAGGTCACAGCCAACTATTTGGTCAACTACGCAGCCATGGAATTAGGCTCACTGGATCAAATTGAGTGGGAAAATCCCCTGCTTTTAGTTATTATCTAGGACATTTAGAAAGTCTCATAGTGGTGAAGGCAAAGAACTGAAGACTGGAATGGTAGGAGAAGTCTCGTTTGAAGCCAGGGGGAGTGAGAGGAAGTGCCTTGTGGCCCCTGGGCTGTACTAGCACGAGCTGCGTCACACCTTTAGGAAGCTGGAGACAACATCAGAATTGGATCAGCTGGATGGGGAGCCATCAGATAAGGCTGGATGCAGACTGGCTTTGCTCAGGAAGAGAAAATTTAAAGATATTTTCAGAAGCACTCCTTTTCTTTTGATTTCTTCATAACCCTAACAATATTTGACTCATCATCAAAAACTTAAATTAGTTATGAGAAACTCCAAGGAAATCTTCAGATCATATGTCCCTCTAGTCCATCACTGGCCTCCCTGGGTGTGTGTAAAGGAAGGTGCTTACTCCTGTGGGCTCTCTCAGCCCTGCCATTCTGGGAGTCTGGGACACTGTGTCCCGCCCTCCTTGGGCTCCGGGGCACCATGAGTCCATCCGTCATGAGCAAGGAGCCTAGGACAGCTCCAACCTTTGACCTCACGTCAGGAAAAGGTGGGACTGGACTATCCCATCCCATCTACATCTCATGCCCCCCCGACCCTCACTCTTAGTAGACCTCACCCTTCCTAGGGGCCTTGAGGGGCAAGGGAATATTCTGGCAAGCTTTTTTCACTGTGCAGCAAGGGCCCTTCAAATACTCTAGTTATGAAGGCTAAAGTCCTCCTGAGAAACCCAGAGAATGCTCAAGATGGTTGTATCTGAAGCTGAAACTGTCTAGCCTGAAATGACAAAAGGATGTGGTGGCAGCATATCTTCCTATAAAGCCCTGATCTTTTTCCCTCCTTCCCCCTCCTCAGAGAAATTTAAAAAGCATTCGCCAAAGCTGACTATGTCAGGCATGTGTCCATCAAACACCCCTCGTGCCAGTTAACCATGTATTGTCTCTCAGCTCCAAATTCACCCCCTTTGGCCACATTTGGTAATCCTGGAGCTGTCCCCTGTGAACATGTGTCCTTGCCAGATGGCATGATGCTAAGCTTGGTCAACAGAAGCTGTTGGAGGACACTGGAGGAGCAAGGGGCTTCTGTGCCTGGTCCTGTGATGCTCTCCCAGATTTGCTCCTGGGACACGTGTTGGCCAGGAGTGCGAGGGACACCTAGTGGTGTCCACCCAGCAGTTTGCAGCAGCAGCCTGTGGGTAGCTTCCCACTGAGTTCCACCAGCATCCCAGGACACAGCTGCCTGCTTACCAGCACTAGCTGGCAGCACTTCAGCAAACGTCTCTACCATCCAGTGGGCCACACCTGCCCTCCCACCATGGAGATTCCCTTCCAAGTCTGTTCCTTCCCTGGTGCTCTGTCTCAGCCCTGTAGGTGGAGGCTGCTTCCTGCATTTGCTGTTCTTTAGTCTCTACCCGTTAGTACCTAGTCCCTTGTTACCCGTCATCATTCCCTATATTAAACTTTCCCAGCTGGCCGTGGTGGCTCACGCCTGTAATCCCAGCACTTTGGGAGGCCAAGGCGGGTGGATCACCTGAGGTCAGGAGTTCCAGACCAACCTGGCCAACATAGCAAAACCCCGTCTCTACTAAAAATACAAAAAAAAAAAAAAAAAAAATAGCTGGGCGTGGTGGCGGGTGCCTGTAATCCCAGCTGTTGGGGAGGCTGAGGTAGGATAATCACTTGAACCTGCTAGGCAGAGGTTGCCGTGAGCTGAGATCACGCCATTGCACTCCAGCCTGGGCGAGAGAGCGAGACTCTGTCTCAAGAAAAAATAAAAATAAAAAAATTAAAAATAAAATAAAACTTTCCCAGTTCAGGTAGCTGTGTGGTTCCTGTCTCCTGACTGGACTCTGAAGGACATACTCATGCATTAACTACCTACAGTCTATAATTACTATTTTGCTATGTCTTCTTTTTCACATATGGGAGCCTCTTATTAGTAGTGATCTCGGGCTGCACAGGTCAAAACAAGGCTCATCCTAGGGATAAAGGTGTATTCATTTGCGAAGGCTGCCACCAAGTATCCCAGACTCAGTGGCTTAGGCAATAGAAATTTGTTTTCTCACAATTCTGGAGGCTGACATTCAAATCAAAGTATTGGTTAGTTTGTTTCTGCTGCAGCCTTTCTCCTTGGCTTGCCAATGGCCATCTTCATGTTCACACGGCACCCCCCTGTCTCTGCCTGTCTGTGTCCCAATCTCCTCTTATATGGACACCACTCACAGTGGACTAGGGCTCATCCCAAACCTCATTTTAACTTAATTACCTCTGTAAAGACACTGTCTCCAAAAACCATCACATTCTGAGGTACTGGGGGCTGGGCCTTCAGCATATGAATGTGGGGACACACAATTGAGCCCATCACAAAGGAGATCCAAAGAAAGGTGTCCTTGTGCCCTGTGCTTTCTGAGGAAGATGTGTTCCCTTGAGATTCTCAGAGGTAAAGATGCAACTAAGTCATTTCTTCTGCCCCTCAGAAAACAAAATGAGACAGACATGTACCTCCCCAGAGGAGCCCCCTGACACTGCTGAGCAGGGTGTACGAGGTGACACTGAAGAGTTGGAAGGAGGAGAGATGAGAGAAGACAGAATCACGGAACTTGAGTTGGTCTTTGCAGATGATTGGTGTCTCTGATAAGACCAGGCAGGGGATATTTAGAGTGCCCTGGAGGATCTGAAAATGCCCAGACCACTGAGTAAAACAGCAGGGACTGCGCCAGCCTTGCTGGAAGGACCTTGCTGAGTGGTCTGGAGGTAAAGCAATGGTGCCCAGAAAGTGAGTGCCGCTCAGGAGGGAATCGATGTCTCACAAAGACCAGGCAGGCTGCAGACACCACCACCTACTAGGCCACACAGGATTTAGGAAATATCATCATGGGGCATGGAGGCTGAGGCAACTGCAGGACTTTGGAAAATTATGGGCCTTTCTTGAGGGGCAGCTTCCACAAAACACAGAGTCAATGTTGCCCTTTCCTCTTAAGTTCACAGTTCTGGGCAGGCCAGTTATGCAGCAGTGGCTTTCTTGGATTCAGAAGCAAAGGAAGGCTAACCACTCCCCAGATGATAACTCCAGCTCTGCATACTATGGGGACCTCAGCCCACAAGGGACAAAGCTTACTCTTTTAGAAGAAGTTGCTTTTTATTGCATAATATGTAAGGAGAAAAAATATATTAAGTCTGGAAGAATGTACCTAGGGAACGATTAGGGGAGGAGGAAGCTTGGCCTAGCTCTCCTGCATCCTGGCTCTGTGAGTTCCCTGTTCGGTCAGCCTATTGCTGGGGTCTGGGGATGGTGATTAAATCACCTACAATCAAAGGCAGATTCAGGCTAGCATTGGGAAACTGTTTTGGGATGCCTGAAAAAGAAGACTTGACATAAACACACAATAGATACCAGCACTGAGCTCTAACTGGACCCTTGACTCCCTTCCTCACCACTTTCTCACTTTGTTGCTGTGCTTTCAAGATTTAGAAATAAATACTTTTAGATCTATCTTGGCTTAATGAAAGGTTTTCTTCACAGTCATATTTTATAAAATAAAAAGGACGCTTGATCTCCCTGTCACACACGTTCACTCCACTAATGGATTCTTTTTCTGATACCGTATTATTTGCAAGGCATCAAGTCTCTAGAGACTTTGCTGACACTCAGAATATATCTATAAGGAGAGTCACAGGGATTACAAAATCTTCAACTTGCATATTTCACTATCTTCATTTGAATTTCCTATTAGGCTTAATGATGAGGGGAAATCTAGAACAACAAGCTCATCTCTGGTGAGGACACAATCAACAGACCTGTAGCCTGCAAAGCACCAGGGCCACCAAGTACAGTTGTTCAGTTGTGCACTGCACAAAGGTGCTGTTCAAAGGGAGTGCTGCTCACATCATAGACATCTTTGCTGCTTTGAAATATGTTCTTCTGTGTTGTCTCCAAAGGTGGGCAGTCTGTATGTTTATTATAATAATTTTTAAACAGATAGCAATAAGATATCTTGCTTTAACAAAATTACTATATTGTGATAGGTGAGTGTAAAGTGTCTTTCTGATGGTGTAGGTTCAGATTGTTATTCAACTTACAAATGATTAGCAGCATGGTACATTAACATCATATTATTTTTTACACCGTGGAATACTATGCAGCCATAAAAAATGATGAGTTCATGTCCTTTGTAGGGACATGGATGAAATTGGAAAACATCATTCTCAGTAAACTATCGCAAGGACAAAAAACCAAACACCGCATGTTCTCACTCATAGATGGGAATTGAACAATGAGAACACATGGACACAGGAAGGGGAACATCACACTCCGGGGACTGTTGTGGGGTGGGGGGAGGGGGAGGGACAGCATTAGGAGATATACCTAATGCTAAATGACGAGCTAATGGGTGCAGGAAATCAACATGGCACATGGATACATATGTAACAAACCTGCACATTGTGCACATGTACCCTAAACCTAAAGTATAATAAAAAAATCATATTTTTTTATTGTGCTTTAGTTTACTTGTGCTTCCAAATATGGAGCAGTTGACTGATATTCATGATTGGTGAGCATATTAAAAAAATGTCCATCCCCTTTGTATTAGAACACTGCTAAATTTACTCTCCATCTTACAATTTATGTCACCTGATACTAGTTACTTTACCTAGATGGTATTATTAGGCTTTCAGCTTACGTCTATAGTACTTTCTATATTATACTATACTATACTATACTATACTATACTATACTATACTATACTATACACTATACTATACTATACTATACTATACTATACTATACTATACTATACATAGTAAGATGAATCATTGAAAAATAATTGATAATTTTCCATTAAGTATTACAAGGATAATTTTTAGCGATTATATTAGTGTTTTAAAATGTGATGTTTCAAGGTAACTTTACTCAAAGGCACCTTTTTCTAATCTGGACAAAGCCATTTTACACACTACCAGTGGCTATTGTAACCACGAAGAGCCTTAAACCAGGCTGTCTTGATGGCATATACGTGGGGATGTCCTGTTCTTTACCCCCATCCTGTCCCCTTCCCTCTAGCTCCATTAAGGCAGGATTGGGAGCAGGGGTCCAACCTCATGTAGTCTATAAGCTCTCCAAAAGTGGTCACAAAAGTCTGGGCATGTCGTGGGCTTTTATCTTTGTTTTAGGGCAACTGTCCACGGGGTTCATCGCATCTGTGCCTCTGAAAAGAGCAAAAATCATTGTTTTAGTTTGCGGCAGTGGTTCTCAAACTTTATCATGTATTAGAATCATCTGGAGGACTTGTTAATACGCAGATCCTGAACCTGCCCTCAGGATTTCTATTTCAGTAGGCCTGGAGAAGAGCTTAAGAATCTGCATTTCTAATGAGCTGCCAGGGGATGCTGTTGCTGCTGCCCCAGGGAAGATAGTTGGAGAACCACTGCTTTAGAATGTCAGCCATGGCTGGGCATAGTGGCTCATGTCTGTAATCCCAGTACTTTGGGAGGTCAAGACAAGTGCATCTCTTGAGGTCAGGAGTTCAAGACCAGCCTGGCCAACATGGTGAAACCCTTGTCTCTACTAAAAATATAAAAATTAGCTGAGTGTGGTGATGCATGCTTACAATCCCAGTTACCTGTGAGGCTGAAGTAGGAGGATCGCTTGAATCCGGGAGGAGGAGGTTGCCGTTGGCTGAGATCGCGCTGCTGCACTCCAGCCTGCACGATAGAGCGAGACCCTGCTTCAAAAAAAAAAGTGTCAGCCATGGCTATGATCAGTGCAGGCCCACATGGGGCAGAACCCTGGGGATACACTGGGTTTCTAACCTCTTTACCAGCAGAGGGCAAGTCCACATTTATTCCAACCTGGGTCAACAGTCTCTTCCAGCACAAGGTGGCAGCACCGGCATACGAATCTCTATATAAACAGGGGGCCCAAAAATTTTAAATTCAATCACAAAAGAAAGATGGGAAAGCCACGTGAACTGCATTTATTCTATAAATTGGATGGTAACCTAACCCTGACAAATGATCAAAATGTTTCTCTGTTAAGAACACATATCCATGCAAATCAGGTTTCAAGTATGAGTAAAACTAGACTGCATGGCAGACAGGAAGAAGAGCTGGATGCTGTGTGGCCTCTCTCCTTTAGCCTGGCACCCTGGATGGGATTTCATACTTCTCTGTCTGGTGATTCAGAAATGTTCTTCTGTGGAAAGTCCTAGGCTGGATGCAGCAAAATTACCGGAGGTGCTTATTAAAAATGCAGATTCCCTCTCTCATAGCCCATTCTGATTAAGTGGATATAGGATTAGGTACAGGCAGTTATCTATCTTCTTCTTTTTTTTTTTTTTGAGACAGAATCTCGCTCTGTCACCCAGGCTGGAGTGCAGTGGTGCAATCTCAGCTCACTGCAACCTCCATCTCTCAAGTTCAAGCGATTCTCTTGTTTCAGCCTCCTGAGTAGCTGGGATTACAGGCTCTCGCCACCCCGCCCAGCTAATTTTGTATTTTTAGTAGAGACGAGGTTTCACCATGTTGGCCAGCTGGTCTCGAACTCCTGATCTCAAGTGATCTGCCCAACCTGATCTCAAGTGATCTGCCCAACTTGATCTCCCAAAGTGCTGGGATTATAGGCATGAGCCACCACACTGGCTGCAGTTATCTTCTTAACAGGTGTTCCAGTTGATTCTGAGGCACAGCCCTGTTTTGGCTACCTGCATCTGTATGTTTAATAAACATAAAACCGGTCTCCTTAGCTATGAATATTTGGCTGTCTTTGCCTTTCACAGAGTGGTTCTTTCTAGGTTCTGAAAAATGCAGAAAGAGCTACACTTTCCCATATGGTAGCTGCCAGCCACATGTGGCTAGTGGGCATTGAAATATTGCTGTTCTGCACTGAGATGTGCTGTCAGTGTTAAATAACACCAGATTCCGCAGACTCCATAAGGGAAAAATAATGTAAAATATTTTATTCCTAGCTTTTTATACTAATTACATGTTGAAATGATTTTTTAAATATATTAGGTTAAATAAAAGATATTCTTAAAATTAATTTCACCTGCTTGTTTTCATGTTTTTAATGTGACTACTAAAAATATTAAATTATATATGTGGCTTACAATATATTTCTATTAGACAGCACTGGTTAGAGGATACAAACAGCTTTGGCAAGAATGGAGGGGAAAGTGGAAATCGGAGAAGCAGAGCCTAACAGGGCTCAAGGGAAGACGTCTCGACCGCACGGAATTCTAACCGCATTCCTCCACCCGGGCCTCACATCCTGGCAGCCAGGCCTGGAAGAGAAACATCCTTCAGCCTGCAGCCACTGCAGTACTTTAATAACAGTTTATCCATGGGAGAGTTCCAATTTGAGCACATGCTGGCTGCGAACACCCACTCTCCAGATAGGTTGAGTTCTGAGACAGACTGGATGTTAGTCACTTGCCGGCTCTGAGAGGGCATTTCACATAGGAAAAAAACATGGTTCCTGCAGATGGTTGCTGGTATGTGGAGTGCCCCCCCCCACCCCCCGCCCCCCGCCCCAGGGCTTACGGAACCTGTGCAGTAGGTGAAATCTCTACTTTTACCACAAAGGAAAGCTTAACGGTTCATTGTTAAACAAAACCGTATTTGTTTGTTTGTTGTTAATTTATATATAAGAATGAGTATGTTCTCTGCGATACTAGTACTGTGCTCCAAGGAAGGCAGGTTTATACTTAGCTGTGGTCCTCAGTACAGTCCCCAGACCTGCAATATCTGGGAACAGCTAAGAAATTCGAATTCTCAGGCTCCAGTCCAGACTTAAGAGATCAGAAACTCTATCTAGGGGTGGAGTTCAGCAATCTGGACTGTGACCAGCCCTCCAGGTGATTGTGAGAATGCATCCTAAGATAGAGAACCACAGAGCCAGAGAAAGAGGAGGCCCTGTGAAGGGAGATCCGAGGGTATGGAGAGTTGTTGGCTCCAGCTTGGGCGCACTTGTTCTCTCTGTTTCTTTTTTCCCTCTTCTCTTCTGTTCTCTTTTCCCCTTCCTCCTCCTCTTCCTCCTCCTCCTCTTCCTCCTCCTCCTCCTCTTCCTCCTCCTCCTCTCCTCCTCCTCCTCTTCCTCCTCCTCCTCCTCTTCCTCCTCCTCCTCCTCCTTCTTCTTCTTCTCTCTCTCTCTCTGTCTCTTTCTCCCTCCCTCCCTCCCTCCTCTCTCTCTTGTCTGCTGTCATTGGGAAGCTGTGTGGTCAGCCAGTCAAAAAGGGCAGATTTCGGAGTCAGGAGTTCCAGGGTTCCCAGTTGAGCTCCATTCCCTACTGGGTGACTGAGGGCAGTTTCTAAACTTCTCTGATCCTGTTCTGCCATCTGAAGAAGGGGAGAGTAATACATCCTGTGTATGATCGTTACTGGGAATCAATGAGCTAATGTATGGAAGAGGCTGCATGTGGTTCTTGGTACAAAGAAGCAGATTATTATCAGTTACATGTAGGTGAGGCATCCAAAATGCTAGGAGAAAAAACCTGAGCCTTTACATGGTATCGCTGTGTCCATCGTTACCTTACCTACTCCCATGGCATGCTCACTTTTTTTCACAGAAATTACCTATTTTCCATGATTATTCAGTGAATCCACAACAATTTTATCTAATCTCATTCTCGGTTAGGGACTCATTAAAGGGTTATCAGTCTTATGGAATTATTTAAAACCTGTGAACTCCCCCAAATAATGCTTGAGGGTTCCAACCTTCCCTGTCCCCTCACAATACAGCTTCAGAAGCTGATTTGATCAAGTGA
Organism: Hylobates moloch; assembly: GCF_009828535.3. Lineage (NCBI taxonomy): Eukaryota > Metazoa > Chordata > Mammalia > Primates > Hylobatidae > Hylobates > Hylobates moloch. The sequence continues at coordinate 146,542,906 of NW_026652276.1, read as the reverse complement.
AACCAGTGTGCCTCGTACTTCATTTTCCCGGGTTTGCTGCTTTTCTAAGTATGTCTCACAAAATGGAAACTGCTTTTTTTTTCTTTTAGTCTTCATATTGTATATTAGATCCCTAGACTTCTTTGTTCTATACATCTGCTGCTCTGTATTCTGACCTACATCTGCATACTGCTTTATTTTTTTTTATTTTTTTATTTTTTTTGAGATGGAGTCTCGCTCTTTCGCCCAGGCCGCAGTGCAGTGGCGCTATCTCGGCTCACTGCAAGCTCCGCCTCCCGGGTTCACGCCATTCTCCTGCCTCAGCCTCCCGAGTAGCTGGGACTACAGGCGCCCGCCACCGCGCCCGGCTACTTTTTTGTATTTTTAGTAGAGACGGGGTTTCACCGTGTTAGCCAGGATGGTCCGATCTCCTGACCTCGTGATCCGCCCGCCTCGGCCTCCCAAAGTGCTGGGATTACAGGCGTGAGCCACCGCGCCCAGCCCTGCATACTGCTTTAATAGAATGGATGTTTGCAGACGTGACTGTGATATTGGAATATGGAAGGATCCATCCAGGGTCAGGAAGCAGCAGGCTGGCTTCATTCTCAGTGTTTGTTTTCTGGGTCTTTGAAGGAGAGGTGTTGCAGGGAAAAAGATTGTGCATCAGGAAGTGTCATTTAAAAAGGACCTGAGCTGGGCTGAGTTATCAGCAAATACACGCCATGGCTGTGCTCCCCACCCCCCACCGTACACTAACAGGGCAGCAACCCTGATTGTCTAACAAGCAACAGAGCCGCCCAGCAGCGACCACGTTAGGAAAGAATCAGAAACCAAGGCTCCGCTGCCTGTCACCCCTTACCCACTTGCTGTCAGGTAGAGTACTTGTTTATTATTAATTATCTATTTTCAGTATCCTGCACCTGGGGGTGAACATCATTGGTGCTAAGACTTTTTAGCCTATGGGGATCTCTGCTGAGCACTAAAACCATGGGCTTCCCCTTTGGAACAGGCAGAAAATACACTTCCCGGGTTCTCACTGCCAGCTCTGACAGGCTGAACTGCAGTTGGAGAAGGAAGCTGAGGACTGGGCTCCCTTCCTGTCTTCTAAGCCAGGGCAGAGCTGGGCTTCGGGTGATGGCAGGAGACAGAGAAGCAGGTAACTTCCCTGGAGGGGGCTGAGCAGGCAAGTTCCCTCTTCCGGGGACATTCCAGGCATGACAGAGGTGCACAGGCACGGAAGCCCTGCTGCTTTGGCAAGCTAGGCTGCTCATAGCTATGTCTACCCCTTCCTGAGACGTGGACCGTGGGAAGTGTCTATTCAGGACCATCTAGAAGAGTTCAGAGCCTTTCAAACTTCTTTTCAAATGCTTTCCTGACTGAGGACACAGCTTAAAGCTGACTCTCAGGCTTAGAAACACTTCTTAATTTTCACTGTCAAGGGCTAGCTTTGAGTCAGATCCTTTCACCTCATCAAAAAGGGTGTCAACACACAAGCTCTCCGAAATTACTCGCTTGGCTTTCTGCTCAGGGTGACTGTGGTAAAGAGGTTACAGCCCACAGGCAAACCCCAGTAATTGGCCTTGGCCTGGAGCCACACCTTGGAAGCCATCTCCCAGCGGGAGTGAAAGGAGTGTGGGGACAGGGCATCAATGTCTGCCCGAGGCAAAATAGGGCAAACAGTAGCCTGCCAGTGCCACCCTCCCCACCGCTCTTCTAGAGCAGTAACCCTTCATTTTCTCAGCCTCTGCATGGGAAGGCTCATTTAGGCTCCTTAGTTCACCCACACCTTGCTACAACAAACAAAAAATGATAACCATTACAATATATGGAGTCCTTACTATGTGAGAAGCACTGTATCAGGTGTTTTCCACGTATCATTGTGATCTTCACAACAGCTGCTCAAGGAACAGATCATAATGGCCCCTTTGGAGGCAACTACAGGGACCCAAGGAGGCTAAGCTACCCTTTAAGGTAAAATTGGCCAGGCCAGGATTTGAACCCAAGCCAGCCTGACTCAACAGCGAGTGCGGTTTCCCCGACACTATACCATCTACTATTCCCAGACTTCTCAGGCTTAGGCTATGTCTGGTTTCTGCGACATCATAAAATAAACATTATAAATTCATGAAGAAGCAAAGGACGTGAGCCATGGGAGTCATTGGGTGAATGAATATTGAATGACTGAATGGACCGGAGCTTCTATCAGTTCCCTCTCATCCAAAGACTCAGCACCTCCAAGGCTCAGACCCCCAGGGCACTGCTACCTCAGAGATCTCTCCAGGCTCTGCTCACAGGCACTCACCCACTGCCTGACCTTGCAGGCTCCTGGAATTAAGCCATGAGTGGTTTCCTGTGTCTTGATAACATCTAAGCAGAACTCAGACTTTGGTTTTCCTTTGTCTCTAGACCACAGCCTGAGGCAGCCAAACCCATTTCCTTGGGGATCCAGCGCAAACCAGAGAGTGTGGACAGGCCCATGGAAGAATGTTGGACCGGCTTAAAGAATGGGCTGTTCTAAGTCGTGAATACTGTAGGAAGCAGCTCTAAGGACCACAGGGCTGGAGGGTGCACAGGAAGGGGCCAGTGCATACAGGTGAATGTTGGTTTTATTTTCAAATTTGTGCATCAAGGCTCTACCTATTTTTTTCCTTCTGAAATTAGGAAAATGGAAATAAGACATCCCTAGGAGTGCACCATAGCATGGCCTAGCATTTTTTCAAATGATCTTTAGATTCAAGGATGATTCGGAGGAAATGGAGATGCTGATTATTTTGTTAAACAAATGCTGCCTGTTTAAAAACCACACAGAGACAGCTCATGAAGTGGGAGAATGACTAATTGCTATGGCTAAAATCAACTCCCTTCAGTACTGGACTCACAGGGGTCTTTCTCACAAGGCCCAATTATGCAAATTGCTTAAAGTCTTCCCCCACCCGCCCCCCGTGGCAGGAAAAAAGAAGCTGTTTCTCTTCCTTAAAACTGTTTTATCTGGCCTGAGTAAGGCACAGAGGCAACTTTCCCCTGGGGTGTGCCTGTGCTTGTGACTGTGGGCAGCAGACAGACCAAGCTGTTTCTCCTCTGCCTGTCTACACCTGTTCTCCACTTGCTCACACCCTGCTCTCTCCTCCTCTAGCAGTGGCTGCTGCTTCCCAGTCTCCACGGCTGCCCTTTCCCAGCATCTTCACATTGAAGGGCCAGTGTGCAGTCCTCCACCCTCTTCTTTCTTTTCCTCCCTTGGTGACTTCATTCAGTCTCTTGGCTTTCAATAGCGCCTGCCTCCGGGGAACCCTGCCCAGACCTCTCTTCTTTACCCCTACCCCCATTTCCAAGCCCCGAAGCGTCCTCTCCATCTTCGTGTCCAACAGCCTCCCCTAACTTCCTAGGTCTAATGTGAAGGGCTGGGTCTTCCCCCAAACGTTTCCACAGGAACCTTTCTGTCTCAGTATTCTGTCTCAGATGCAGGGAACAGCATCCCCATCCTCCCAGGTGCTCCAGCCAAACACCATGGAGTAGTCTTTGACCTTGGTACCCCTCCTCTAATACCCAGCCTATCATCTATTGGGACATCTGTTGGCTTCAAAATATATCCAGAACCAGACTCTTTCTCAATCCCTCCATTACTATTGCTCTCCTCATTTCACTCAAAGTAACAGCCAAAGTCTCCACAATGGTCTAGAAGGCACTACCAGGCACTTTCCCTCTGACCTCACCTCCTACTCCTCTTCTCCTTCTAACTGCTCCAGTCACGCTGGCCACCTGGCTGTTCCCCAGACACACCAGGCACCTCCCCTGACCTTAGGACCTTGGCGCTGGCTATTCCCACCTCCTCAGGACTTTGGTCAAATATCACCTGCCCGGTGAGCCCTGCCTAGTCACCTCCAGGAATCAGACCCCAGAGTGAGGAAGCCCTAGATCCCCAAGCTTGTACTCTCAATTCCTTGCCTTCTATATGAACTCATAACTCTACATAGAAGGTTATCACCTTCTAACATACTTGGTAATTTACTTATTTATGATGATTATTATTTATTGCCTGTCTCACTCGCAAGAATGTAAACTCCATGAGAGAAAGGGTGGGTTTTTTTTCCATTTTGTTCACTATGTATCCCAAAGGACTAGAACAGTTTCTAGGCACACAGTAGGCAGCTGATTAATATATACTGAATGAATGAACACTACACAAACACCTTGCTGTTTTGTCTGACTGACACCTGGACCCTGAGTAAGGCACAGATGTGGCTTTCACTCGGGGTGTGCCTATCCCTGTGGAATCTTAATAAGGGAAAACACCATCCCAGGATTCCTCCTAGGGGAGGCCACTAGCATCCAGCCGACCTTTTTTTTTTTTTGAAGTAATTTAATTTTTATTTTCATGAAAACAAAATAGTTGTACAGATTTCCGAGGTACATGTGATACTTTGATACAACCATACAGTGTATGGCTGAGGTATCCAGCACCTCAAGCATTTATCACTTGCTTGTCTTAAGAGCATGCCAATGCCACTCTTCTCGTTATTTTGAAATATACAATAAATTATTGTTAACTATATGACTATAGTCACCCTATTGTGACACCAAACACCAGGTCTTGTTCCTTCCATCTAACTATATTTTTGTACCCATTAACTAATCTCTCCTTATCTCCCCTCCCCACTACCATTCCCAGCCCCTGATAACCATCTTTCTACTCTCTACCTCCATAAGATCAAGATTTTTAGCTCCCACAATATAAGCGATAATGTGATAATTGTCTCACTGCGCCTGGCTTATTTCACTTAACAGTGTCCTCCAATTTCATTGACATTGCTCCAAATGACAGGATTTCATTTTTTATGGCTGAATAATATTCCATTATATATATCTGCCACATTTTCTTTGCCTATTCATCCATTGATGAACTTGTAGGTTGATTCCATATCTTGGCTATTGTGAACAGTGCTGCAATAAACATGCGAATGCAAATATCTCTTTGATATACTGACTTCCCTTCTTTTGGGTATATACCCAGCAATGGGATTCCCGGATCATATAGTAACTCTGTTTTTAGTTTTTTGAGAAACCTCCATACTGTTCTTCATAGTGGTTGTACTAATTTCCATTCCCACCAACAGTATACAAGGGTTCCCTTTCTCTTCATCCTCATCAGCATCTGTTACTTTCTGTCTTTTTGATAACAGCTACTTTAATTGGTGTAAGATGATATCTCATTGAGGTTTTGATTTGCATTTCCCTGATGATTAGTGATGTTAAGGATTTTTCCACATACTTCTTGGCCATTTGCATGTCTTCTTTTGAGATATGTCTGTTCAGATCTTTTGCCTATTTGTAAATTGGATTTTTTGTTATTGAGTTGTTTGAGCTCCTTAGATATTCTAGTTATTAATCCCTTGTCAATTGAATAGTTTGCAAATATTTTCTTATGTTCTGTAGGTTTTATCTTGACTCCATTGATTGTTTCCCTTGCTTTGCAGAAGGTTTTTAGCTTGCTGTAATCCATTTGTCCATTTCTTGGTTTAGTTGCCTGTGCATTTGAGTCTTATTCAAGAAATCTGTGCCCAGACCAATGTCTTGGAGAGTTTTTCCAATGTTTTCTTCTAGTAGTTTCATAGTTTCAGGTCTTCAGTTTGTCTTTAATCCACTTTGATTTGATTTGTGTATATGGTGAGAGACAGGGGTCTAGTTTCATTCTTCTGCATGTGGATATCAGTTTTTCCAGCACCATTTATTTAAGAGGCTGTCCTTCACCAATATATGTTCTTGGCCCCTTTGCTGCTGACCCTTTTTCACACACAACAAAAGCCATCTTGTCTATGTGTCCATGAGTTCAATTGTTGTAGAAACAGCCCCGTATATTTGAAATGAAGCTGAAAAAGGGTATAAGAAATTCATTTCTGCCAGCTTGAATATCCAGCTTATCACACTCAGGCAACTCTCCTAACCTAGCTTGCCAAGAGCCACACACCCACTTTGAGGACAAGACACCCTACCGGAACCCTGGAGATAGGCATATTTGGTCACTGATTCTCCTTGGCCCTCATGACCATGGACTGACCTCAATTCTGTCCAATTTCACTGCCTTGCAAACATTTTGTTGTTGTTGCATCTACCTCCCACACTGGTGTGCATACAGTATTCAAACGGATAGTTTGAATCTTTTTTTGAGACAGAGTCTCATTCTGTCGCCCATACTGAAGTGCAGTGGTGTGATCACGGCTCACTGCAGGATTGACCTCCCCCAGCTCAGGTATCCTCCCATCTCACCTCCCCAAGGAGCTGGGACTACAGGTATGCCACCACACTCAGCAAATTGCTTTCGTTTTTGTTTTTGATAGAAAAGGGGTCTTGCTGTGTTTCCCCAGCTGGTCTTGAACTCTAGAGCTCAAGCCATCCACCCGCCTTGACCTCCCAAAGTACTGGGATTACAGGCATGAGCCACCGCTCCTGGCCCATCACAAATCTCTTAATCGCTCTGTGCCTCAGTTTCTTCATCTGTAAAATCAAGATTGTGATAATAGTACCCAGCTCACAGGCTTGTGGTGAAGATTGATTGAGTTGATAGTACAAAGTGCTTAAAATAGTGGAGGGCATACAGTAAGTGCTCAGTAAGTGTTAGCTATTATTAGTAGTATTATTATCATTACTATTAATGTTAATATTAATGTTAAACGCAGTGTCTGATTTGGATTTTTATTCGCAGCACCTTGTACAGTACCTGGGATATAGAAAGTGCTCAGGAAAAGTTTGCTGGATGGATGAATAAATAAATAAATGAGGATGAGCGGTTTCAATGCAGGGGCTGTATGTCTTCATCTCTGTTTAGTACACACCTAGTCCCTAATAATTCTTTAAAAATGCGTGTTGAATTTTGAATCAATGGCACACAGGAAAGTTTCTGCATTTATCTTGTACAGTAAAGAAAGCTTTGGAGAAACATTAAAAAAAACAAAATTAGTGATAGTATTGAAGGGGTAGGGGTGGTGCCTAAGAAACTCTGGGAGGTGGAGAGACCAAGATGTGACTTTGGGAACAATTTTTAACTTTTCTGGGTTTCTATGTTCTCCTCTATCAAATGAGGCTAAGATGAGTCTCTGGATCCTAAGAGGGCTAAACCAGACAATGCTTGCAAAGTGCACAGTTCTAGGCCTGGCATCTGTTAACTGTTCATTCAGTAAGTGTTGGCTTTAAAACCACGTGTCAAGTACAGCTGACACATGCCCCTCTGCCCATCAGGCTGCAGGGCTTGACCAGAAGGTGAGGGGCCTTGATTTATGGGACAATAGCCAACTACCCAGGAGCCCATCTTTCTACCCCATCTTTCTAAATATCTTAACCAGAGGCTTCTCTTTCTTGTGCCCTCTTACCCATGATCCAGGGACAATCTAAATAAGTTCCTGCTACTATAACCAGAACTTCTGTAATTGCCATGTGCAAGGTATTTCTCCAAAACCTTTCAAAGAAGTACAGACCAGTCATACCCCTTCAGCAGACTTTAGAATGAAACTGGGCATTTCCCACTGATTGCCTTGCCCCTAGCTTCCTCCCTTGGACCCTCTCCAAGTCTACGCAGCCGACAGTGTCTTGGAAAGGAGACTCAGAGCGTGATGAATCGAGCACTCAGTCACAGATTATATTCATCTTTATGCTTGCTCAATATAAACCAAACTTTCGCCTTAGTTGGTTTAAATCCAGAAAATACCCTGCAGTTTATAACTTATCTCTGACCATTCTATGAGGTCTGTATGATTAATCTTTTTTATATCTTTTTTTGAGACAAAATATTGCTCTGTCACCCAGACTGGAGTCCAGTGGTGTGATCTCAGCTCACTGCAACCTCTGCCCCTTCAAGTCCAAGCTACTCTTATGCCTCAGTCTCCTGAGTAGCTGGGATTACAGGCACCCACCACCACGTCTGGCTAATTTTTGTATTTTTAGTAGAGACAGGGTTTTGCCATCTTGGCCAGCCTGGTCTCGAACTCCTGGCCTCAAGTGATCTGCCCACCTCAGCCTCCCAAAGTGCTGGGATTACAGGTGTGAGCCACCACACCTGGCCTAAAATGTCATACATTTTGAACGGACTGACTTCTCTAAAAACTTATGGTTATTAGTTGAGAAAGAAAACTTGAGAGAAAGTTTCCCTGCACTTGGATGAGAGGAGAGCGGAACAGCCTGCATCTCTGGTGCTGGGGAGTATCAAATAAGGGGAATTGAGAGAAGGATGGAGGCAACAGCATAGCTCTTTGCCTTTCAAAATTAAAATGGGATGCTGCTTTATATTACAAATCTAAGGAATTAGAAGAGCAGTAAACCAAGCAACTAAGTTTGTTCTCGTTGCATAAACTTTAAAAAGCCAGCTTAAAAGTTCTCAAGCTTAAAATTTGAAAAATGAAAACAAATGCATGGCATGACAAATGGGATAATTCCTGCACTTTTGGAAATGTTCTCATGTTTTCTCCATTTCATCGTATGAATGAAAATGCCATCAAAGGGGAATAGGGTTATTCGCAGAGTGCTCCTCACCACAGTAACCACTGAGCATCTGTACCCTTTAGTATCTTCATTTTGATTATCATAAATGAGTTACAAATCTGTATCTGGGGCCCTAGTTATATATTTGCCATATGTTCACACCATATGCACACACACACACACACACACACACACACACTCACATATATGGTGACTAAGACTAAGAGTCAGCCTGAAAAAATGATTTGGAGTGGGAGCTCTTGGAGGGAATGGTGGGAAAAAAACAGGGATTCACTCAGTCTCATTTTCCACTAAATTTCAATAATGAGAAGTGTGCTCAGCAAATGTTTGTTGACTATATGAATAAATGAAATGGTGCATTTAACCAGAATTGCATATTTAAATATGGTGGTAGTGTGTACAATATTAGAGGAAGAAAATGCAGGCAACAAGGAGAAGGCTTCTACGATGATCCATGCCACTCTGATATTGCCATTCTGTGCAAAGTTGCTCACATTTTGACATTCATGCTCATTTTTAATTCCCCAAAACAAGCAACTGAACTTTCAACTTCCTTTTATTACCATAAAATATACGCAATAGATACCTTCACCCCATTCCTCACCCACCCTCCAATTAGCTTTACCTGGTGCCTAATCCACAGACCATCCCAGACTCACCCTATCCCTCCTTAGACTTGTCTGTATCCTTTACCCGATCCTTCCAGGTGTCCAAACAGTGTCATCCGGTGTCCTGACATGGGGCCCCAATGGACTGACCCAGGGTGAAAAGGAAGAGTGAGAAGAAATCAGACGGAAGAATTCAGGAGATGTGGCAACAGAGTGGATGTAGCAGAAGGGACACAGAGAGTGCCTAAAGATGACTCTTTGGTCAGCACGTGATGAAAAGAATGAAGACATTGGGGAAGTGGGGAGCAGAAGCGGATGTGGGCCCAGGAGGAAAAGGGTAGGTTTGGACTGGGGCATGCTGAGGTCAGCAGCAACATCAAAGTCCTGAGCACCCTCATGTTGTTGCAGATTCCAGACAGCAGAGATGGCAAAAAGATGCATGGAAGAGAGACACAGCAGGGTCGGGTTCTGGCCTCAGGAGCCAAGGGGGAAGTGCCTGAGAAGGAGACCCCCAAATGAGGCCTGTGTCAATGAGGTCTTTAGGAGACTGGCTTCCATGTATGCCAGTCCATACTCCCTGGATTCCCAGCATTGAGAAGACCAAACACTTCCACACATTTATCACTGAAGCCCCCTGCAAGCTGAAGGCGGAGGAAGTGGCCAATCTCCTAAGCCGTGTGTAGCTGAGACAGTCGTCAGAGCTGTGATGAGGGAAATGCTCTTTATTCTTCTATCCCTCACTTGGCCAAATGAAGAACTTCTTAGAATTCTTCCCCTGTGACAAAACGGGGCTGTGATTCGGAAAGCCTCAGGCAGGTTTGCTAGGGCTGCGGTAACCAAGCACCACAGACTGGGTGGCTTCAAGACTGGATGGCTTCAATAGAAAGTTATTATTGCTCAATTCTGGAAGCCAGAAGTCCCAAATCAAGGTACTTGCAGGGTTAGTTCGATCTGAGGGCTGCAAGGGAAGGATCTGTTGTAGACCTCTCTCCTAGGTTTGCAGGCCTTGGTCCCGATGTTCACAGGGCACCCTTCCTGTGCCTTCACATCGTCTTCTCTCTGAATGTGTCTCTGGGTCCAAATTTCCCTATTTTAAAATAAGGAAATCAGTCCTATTGGGTTAGCACCCCGCCCCTCACTTTAACTTGATTACCTCTGTAAAGACCTTTCCTCCAAATAAGATCACATTCTGGGTACTGAGGGCTAGGATCTCAATATCTGAATTCAGGGTGGGTGGATGCACAATTCATTCCATAACATTAAGAAGGAAGTAATAAGTGCCCAAGGAATCACACGCTCTCTCGGGGAGAGTTCCAAGTGTGCAGGGCTGGTGGGTGGTCATAGCCTAGCCTCAGGCCTTCGGAAATCCCCTGAATCTAGTTTTCCCAGTTCTCGTAATCTCATTTCACCAAAATACGGCATCTCAATACATTCCATGCATTTCTGGGGACAAGCTCATTCTGGTGCATGCTAAGCAATGTGCTAACTACGTCTTAACTAGGGTGGTTTAACTGATTTGGTTAACATAGATCTCTGAGCTGTCTCGTAATCTCATTTCACCAAACTACGGCATCTCAATACATTCCATGCATTTCTGGGGACAAGCTCATTCTGGTGCATGCTAAGCAATGTGCTAACTACGTCTTAACTAGGGTGGTTTAACTGGTTTGGTTAACATAGATCTCTGAGGCATTTCACCCATTCCTTAAACCTAAACAAATCTCATCCAGGTGTTTAAGACATTGCACAATATTAGACCATTTGAAGCTCCATCTCCTTGGGGCAATGATGATGATGGTGACGAAAGTGGCTGGTGACTGTTCTCAGTCTCATCGCCATAATGGAACCCTATGTTGTGTTCCTCCACACTGGTGTGAGGGACACTACTAAGTGAGGCAGAGTTTGCACTCAGGATAGAGAAATATGGACTCATGCACAGATTCCAGCTGAGTCCCTCCGATGTGCTAGGTACTATGTGCAGCCCCCCAGGATTCACCTGTAAGCAGGACAGCCTTTTGGATGACAGAGGGAATTCTTATATATCCACAGGCAGATGTAATTTACAAGTGGAAAGACCTAGAAGTTCAGAGACAGGGGGACTGAACTTTTTGCTTTCAGTCAGAATCTTTGCTTACGGTTGTACAAATGTTTGCATTGGTGGGTTTCCATGCCATATAACGTGCTAAATATTTTTACATTCCCCTTGCACATAAGCATACTGTTGGCAGGAAAAATGAAGAGGGTGGAGGTGGTAACAAACTCAAGCTAAGGAAATGGGATTTGGACGGGTACAAAGTCCAGAGAATTAGCTTGAGGAAAATGAACCAGGATTCACACAAGAGTTTTCAAACATCTCAATATCAGAACCCCTTTACCCTCTTAAAACTTACTTCGTGAGGACCTTAAAGAGCTTTTGTTTGTGTGATTTATATGTATTAATATTTACTATATTATAAATTAAAAGTAAGAAATGGTTGTAATATGTGTTCATTCATTTAAAATAACTATAACAAACTCTTTATTTTTTAACATTAATAATGGTTTTCATGAAAAGTAACTATATTTCTCCCAACCCCCACAAAATGTAATGATAAGATTGGCATTGTGTTATATTTTTAGAAATTTATTTAATGTCTGGTCTTAGAGAAGATGGCTAAAATCTCGTATCTACTTCTGTATTCAATCTGTTACTTATGTTGCTTTGGCTGAAGTATAAAAAGAAAATCCAGTCTTACACAGTAAAGTCAAGTCTTAGATAGGTATATAGTCGGAAAAGGCAGGATTTGCAATCTCTCAGAAAGAACCTAGGGACCCCCAGCAGTCCCCTGGCCATATTTTGAGAATTGTTGGACTAATAGTGGTTTTATAATCTTGTTATATCCAATTGATTGGATTTCTCTTTCTAACTATACCATTAAACGGAAACTCAAATTTCAGAATTTTAGTCCATAATATAAAATTTTAGATATGGATTACTGTCATGTACATACATGCAAAGTCTTAACTCTTTCTACCTCCACGTTTAAGAAGTCAGTTTTATTATAACAGTCACTATCTTTTTTTTTTTTTTTTAGACAGAGACTTGCTCTGTAGCCCAGGCTAAAGTACAGTGGCATGACTTTGGCTCACTGCAACCTCTGCCTCCCGGGTTCAAGCGATTCTTGTGCGTCAGCCACCCGAGTAGCTGGGATTATAGGCACGCACCACCACACCTGGCTAATATTTGTATTTTGAGTAGAGACAGGGTTTCGCCATGTTGGCCAGGCTGGTCTTGAACTCCTGGCCTCAAGTGATCCGCCCGCCTCAGCCTCCCAAAGTGCTGGGATTGCAGGCATGAGCCATTGCACCAGGCCTAAAAGTCACTATCTTTTAGTTTGTTTGTGGTGAAAACAAATAGTTTAAAAAGTAAATTAGAAACAGACACTATTACCCAGTATCTATATTTAATCACAGAAATATTTCTTAATGCTTCCAACTCCAAAGTCCCAGACATTCTTAACTATGTACTGTAGTTATAAATAATATGAAGGCTGGAGCACAGTGGCTCACGCCAGTAATCCCAGCACTTTAGGAGGCCATGACAGGCAGATTGCTTGAGCCAAGGAGTTCGAGACCAGCCTGGGCAACATAGTGAGACCCCTCCCTGCCTCATCTCTACAGTAAATAAATTAGTCAAGTGTGGTGGCAATGTGTCTGTAGTCCCAGCTACTCAGGAGGCTGAGGTGGGAGGATCCCTTGAGCCCAGGAGGTCAAGACTGAAGTGAGCTGTAATTGCACCACTGCATTCCAGCTTGGTCGACACAGCAACAGCCTTTTTCAAAAAGAAAAAAAAAAAAAGAAAATATGTATCCCTGCACCATAGGAAATAGGAAGTATTGTGTGACTTTTTCTTGGTCTTTCGAGGAACTATGTCATATGAATCATGATGACTGCTGAAAATGCATAGGAAGATAAAGAAAAGTGACTTGTTGCTCAACTGTTTCAAGCCCAATTCTGGGTACCAAACTGTGGCTCCCTAAACTAACCCAGAGGGCTTGACTCTGACAAAGCTCTAGGTGTAGCCATAAGACTGACCCTTAAAAATCTTACCTGAGATAGAGACAGTCTCACCCTGAAAGCAGACCACAAATTGTGTTTATAATCTAGTGGTTTGCAGGATATGACGTACTACCTAAGACAGTGAATAGGGTGACTGAGTTTGGTGCGACTAGTCCGCAGATGCCAGAAAGGCTGAAGAAGCCTGCTATGAAACTAAGTTTCTGGCCAGTGGTTCCAGCCTAATCTCAGACCCTGGGAACAGAGAAGCACCCCTTCATCTCCTCCTGCAGGTAGAGATTCACCACATTCACCTTTGTAAGCTCCCCTTCCAACAACCTTGGGCACCTTTTGCAACCTACAAAGGTCCTCTCCTTGAACGCCTGCTGCTTTTCCCTGTGCTTGTCCTATCTCACTCACGTCTATGATTCCCCTGATGACATTCCCCACCCCCTCCCCACCCCATCTCAGCTGTCCTTCTCAGCCTCGCTATCCACTCTCATTCCTCACCTGAGTGTTCCAGCAAGATCATTGTTCTATAGAGGCTCAACCTTCAAACTTGCAATACACATTTCCTGGGTCCTGCTTTGTCTCTATCCTCTGTGCTCAGCCCTGGTGTAGGATCAGTGTTGCTGTCGCTCCATCTCCTTTTCCAGGGATATTTGCATCTTTAGTAGTAGGCTTCATTGGTGGTCCTTCAGTGGAGTGTCACAAAGAGAAGGGAAAACACTCAGGTACTATGAGGGGAAATGTTGGGGACTGTTGAGAGATCACAAGGACACCTCTCACTCCTACCCCCAAAGCTAGCTTAACCTATTCCTGTCAAGACAGAAGGTTGGCTGAGTGCGGTGGCTCACACCTGTAATCCTGGCACTTTGGGAGGCCGAGGCGGGTGGATCACCTGAGGTCCGAAGTTTGAGACCAGCCTGGCCAACATGGTGAAACCCCGTCTCTACTAAAAATACAAAAAATTAGCCAGGCATGGTGGCAGGTGCCTGTAATCCCAGCTACTCGGGAAGCTGAGGCAGGAGAATCACTTGAACCCAGGAGATAGAGGTTGCAGTGAACCGAGATCGTGCCACTGCACTGCAGCCTGGAAGACAGAGCAAGACTCTATCAAAAAAAAAAAAAAACACACAGAAGGGTCATGCCCCAGAAAACTCAACTCTGGGTCTTTGATTTGGTGTGAATTTCCCTACTTTCTTTGCTTGAAAGAAACCTACTTTTAATAGATGTATTTGAAGAAAAACTAATAGTGATCTCCAAGCTTCAAGTGAGAATTTGTAAAGCATGGCCTATAATATCTGGCATTGTTTCCTCCAGGGCTGCTGACAGGGTCCAGGGAAAAGCCCAGAAGCTTCAGAAAGGGGTTTCTTGCTGAGTGTCAATGTGTTTTTGCAACAATGACAAAATGATATTGTGCTTTTAACACTTGATAGGAAAGGATACATTTCTTTCTGCCTCCTGGCAAATCACTGAATCTAGGGCAGTATCTGTCAGGCTGAACTTTCCCAATACACACTCACCTTTCCTTTGTGGTTTGTGTTTTTCTTGATAAGGATTCTATTCCTAAGTTTTCTTCTTATGTTTATGTCTCTCCTGGATGTTATGCAGCCATCCAATGCCGAGTATGAAACTCCACTGAATCACAGTAAGAATAGTGTTGATCCACGTCTTCATTGCATCCATCAGTAGATTGATGCCCCGACAGATTTCATATGGAGTAGAACTGGCCGTGAGCTTTTCTAAGATTACTGATGGATTCGGCCTCTCACTCATGGAAGGTTTTATAACCCCAGCTTATCTCCAGAGAAGGCCTCATGTGTCAGTCAAAGGCTAAAGAAGATATTCCGTTCTCAATTTTAGTGTCCCATAAAGAAGATTGGGCAAACACAGAGGAAAAGGTCCTGTGTTTACTTTTAAAGAAATGTTAAAGTTATTATAATTATTGGATTACATACATGGATTGAGCTGTGGATTAGGAATAACAGGACCTCATGATATAATGTGGTTTATTTTAAAATGTAAACACACACTCATCTTTCATGGAGCAATAGAGGAAAATTTCTTCTGAAAGCAAAAATGCTGAGGAAAACCAGACTCATGAATTCCTGCACATTCCTAGCTTTATGACCTCACGGTTTTATTTGGTTAATGTTCACTTTCCACACTTGGCTACCGAAATAGCTTTCCATTCCAAGGTTGTTACTGCAAAGTAAGGAGCTCAAGTGTCCCTCTCACACTTCACCGGATATTAATCGTTCAGAGCTCTTGCCCTCCCTTTCGCAATGTTCCTGATTTTCATACTTCCGATTGAGAAACTACCACACACACTGAGGATATCCTGCTTGGTCAGCAGCCTGGCTATTCTAAGTGGCAACTCTCAGGGGAGATGTCTTCAGTATTTCTCCAGAGTGTTGCTTTGGGGGGCACTCCTGTGCCGTAGTAGTTCTGACGCTTATCAGATCCAGATCATTCTACTAACAATGGTCTTGAGCCAACATTTGTCATTCAAAGGTTGCTCTCTTATGGAATTGCCATGGCTAGGCAATCATTTCTTATTTAGAAACATTGGACACTTTTAGATGTGCTTTCATGGTGATTATATGGTTTTACATTAAGTTATGCAGCAAAATATCTTTTAGGAGCCCCAGATACTCAATGAGGCACCATCACATTGAACAGAAATAATTGCAAGTAGGAAGGTGATTCGAGGAAGTGATAATTCCCCAGTGGAATCTGGTTTTGAACTGTGACGTCTTATAGCATTTCATGATTGTTTTGTTAGTGCCAGGAAATCTGATCTGGGAGAAACATTGGCAATTTTTCTAAGGCTCACATCATTAAAGTTTATTTCTTTATTTGAGGGAGAGAGCTTGTTCCAAATTGGAGAAAAACAAGAGAACATTTAGTAGGACTTAAATTCTAACTCTGTTGATGTCTCAGTTATTTATTACTGTGTAACAAACTACCCTAAAATTTAGTGGCTTAAAACAAAAACCATGTCATTGTTCATGATTCCATGGGTCAGGAATTCAGACAGGGCTCAGTGGGGATGGTTCACCTCTGCTCCACATCGTGTTGCCTGGGGCCGGTAGATCCAATATGACCTCACTCACAGGCTTAGGCACTGGTGCTGGCTGATGGCGGAGGTAGCTCACTTCTCTTCCAAGGACCTCTCTCTTTTCTCTCTCTCTCTTTCCCCCCACTCCTCCACCCCACCCTTCACTCTTGCTCTCATTCTGTCTCTGCGGTCTGTCATCATTCAGTAGTCATATTTACGCTGAGGTAGCTGGCTCACCAAAGGAACTGGAAATGCTCTCAAGGATCAGAAATCAGTGTCACTTCTCCCACATTCTACTGACCTGACCAAAGTAAATCTCAGGATCAACCTAGAATCTTGCAGAGAAGAAAGACTCCACTTCTTGGATGAAAGAGCTGCATGGTACACAGGGTTTGTTGGTGGCCATTTTTTGCAGAAAAGCTACTACAGTGGCTGACTCCTAGCAAGGTGTTTCTAAGTTCCTTCACTGGACAAATTAATATTAGCCAATTGCCTTAAAGAAATAGAGTTATCTTATTTGGTGGACTCCCAAATGCCATCCACACTGTGTGTAAGATGCACACAGTTTTATGCACTGTTTTAAAAGAAAGCCACCAAATAAAATGGGACATGATATCAATTGTTAAGATCAATTTCAGAGACACTAAACGATGGAGGAAATATGCATGTTAGAATTAATAAAAATGGTAATTATTCACTAACTCAATAGAATTTAAAAATGAATGGATAAAAATCTGAGGTGTAAAAATAAGTCACTGTTTTGATCACTGAGTCTATTAATTGAATATCAACTTACATAGATCTTATCCTGACTAAGGTGCTGATGATCTGGCCTACTGTCTAGTAGAACAGAGCCCTAAGGAACCATTATTTCTCCCCCATCCCCTCATCAAACCATGAGGAAAAGCCTGATGAGAGAAGCAAGCAATGAATCAGTAAAATGAACATTTTAAAGAATAAGAGATCCTGCGAGTGTCTGGGGGGAAATAAAGAAGGTGATGAGGGATAATAATAAACTACCTCCTTTAGACAGGGGTGGTTACTGAAGGGCATGTGAAGAAAGGATGTTGAAGCAGAGACCTAGGGATTAAAAAGAACCAGCCACGCAAAAAGCAGAGGAAGGTGCTTGTATTAGCCCGTTTTCACGCTGCTGATAAAGACATACCTGAGACTGGGTGATGTACAAAAGAAAGAGGTTTAATTGGACTTACAATTCCACGTGGCTGGGGAAGCCTCACAATCATGGTAGAAGGCAAGGAGGAGCAAGTGCCGTCTTACATGGATGGCAGCATGCAAAGAGAGAATGAGGAAGACATAAAAGCAGACAGCCCTGATAATAATCATCAGATCTCGTGAGATTTATTCACTACCACGAGAACAATATGGAGGAAACCACCCTCATTATTCAATTATCCCCCACTGGGTCCCTTCCACAACGTGTGGGAATTATGAGAGTACAATTCCAGATGAGATTTGGGTGGGGACATATAGCCAAACCATATCAGTGCTCTAGACCAGGCAGAGGACACAGTAAGTACAAAGTTGCTGAGATGGGAAAGAGCTTGGCACATTCTTAGAATTGAAAGTAGATTGGTTTCATTGGAGCGCAATGAGCAAATTCCTCCATTAAACATCTGTTTAAATATCTGCAAAGCAAGACAACCACAACAAAAACCAACTAGATCCAGAATTTTCCAAGTCTATCAACATCTTTGGGAGGAAAAAACGGGCCCTATAGTGGGTTTTCTAAACCCTCTTACTAGCCAGTTGTTGAGAATGTTTCTTGGGCGTACAGGAGCTTATTCATTAAGTCACTGTTTCTTAAACGTGAGTAATGAAGTAACCCTTTAAATGGAAAAGTATTATAAACCATTAGTGTGGACAAATCATTTTAATTATGTTTCTTTAAGATAAATGAAGTATAAATGCTGTATATGCATAGCTCTTATGCAAATCTAAGAGTAAATCAAATGTATGAATTAAATACAAACTAAACTACAAAACTAACAAAATGAAAATTATCAATATTAATTCAGAGTAATGGTTGATGTTTGGTTTAATAGTAGAAAATAAACTGATGTATTTAGTTTTACTTGTTAAAATGTTGGCCATTGGAACTATTATTATTATTATTTTGAGACAGGGTCTCTCTCTTTCACCCAGGCTGGGTGCAGTGGCACAATCAGGGCTCAATGAAGTCTCTATCTCCTCGGCTCAAGAGATTCTCCCATCTCAGCCTCCTGAGTAGCTGGGACCACAGGGACATGCCACCACGCTGGGCTAATTTTTTTATTTCTTATAGAGACAGAGTCTGACTCTGTTGCCCAGGCTGGTTTTGAACTGCTGGGCTCAAGCAATTTTCCCACCTCGGCCTCCCAAAGTGCTGGGATTACAGGTGTGAGCTACCACACCCTGCCCTGGAACCATTATTGTTACTGTAATTATTGTTTTTCTTTTTAAAAAACAAAGCTTTTTTAAAGCAATAGATCCATTATCTTGAAAGGCCAATTAGCACACTACAAAATACAATATTGAAATTTAAAAATGCTGTTTAACAAAAGAAAATGCTTTGTTTTTCACTATAGCATTTACTGCTAATTGATCATTGCTAATTTGTGTATATGAAGACAGGATTTCATAACAAACCACTGACTGAATTTGTACCTCCAGCCAGCTCTGCAGTCTTTCCGGCTTCATGTAGAGATGTTTCTAGCCATTCATTCTCCCACTGCCTTTCTCTGTGCAATGACCACAAAACCTCAGCATATGTATTGTAATAGAATGTGGGTTTCCTTGGCATTAACATGACCATATGTTCAATGCAAATGCCCCTCTAAAACTGTATGGGGGACTTCAGTAAAAGGAGGTGGTCAAGATGTTACCGGAAAAAGGGGTCCCCATCTAGATGCCAGGAGAGGGTTCTTGGATCTTGCACAGAAAAGAATTCAGGGCGAATCTCAGACCACAATGAAAGAAGCAAGTTCATTAGAAACTACTCTGTTATTGAGTAGCGCATCCTCAGAAAGCAGGACGAAAAACGTGCCGTCCTTTGTTAGTGTCTCTATTTATAAGAAACTATAGAGCTATAATTAAACTTAGAATGTACAGATGTGCTCACTGAAGGTAGGGGTTATTGGTGCTATCAATGACCATTAATTCTTCAACCTAAGCCTGCCCATTAACATTATATTTAAGAAAAGTGGGCTGTACTCTTAGGACATCTGGACATTCTGTAGGCCTGGTGGGAGATGTTCTCTGTGGCCATAATATTCTGCAATTATAAGAGCAGTCAGCTTACAATGTGGCTATTTGCAGACCATAAGCATTCACTTTATAGGTGCTTTGTGAATGCCTAGCTGCAAGCTTTAAGATGGGGTCACTCTAGTCACATTTTGTTAAACTAAAAGTCTAGTAATCAGAGGCTCCTCGAATGCAGGGATTCTAGAATGTATTTTTATTACTTTAATAGTATTATAAATAGGAAAACACATTTTAAATTTTTATAGATTTAATGGGCTCTGGGGATATGCCAGAAGGCTCCAGGTTAAGAAGTGGTGCACATGTTAATATTCAGGTCATCTGAACTGATGTACAACCTCAAGAACAATCAACCCAATGTGAGTACAGCCAGATTAGTGCATCATGGAGCCCCAGCATGGGACATCGATCTGGTTTAGAAAGAACATGAATAAGGAAATGTAAAACATATATATATATAGCTGATAACATATAAAACATATATATAGCTAATAACATAAAAAACATATATATATATAGCTAATAACAATAATCAGCACTTGTCTACAGTAGCTGCTTAACATGAGGCATTGTGTTAAGCAATTGATAAATATTATGTATGATTAAAATATGTAGTTCATTTGTCAGCTACCACAGACATATCCAACAGAATAACATAATTCCAACTCAATCACTTAAAAACACACACACACACACACAGGAAGGCAATTTGTTTCTAATTTAACAACATTAGATCTAACGCTCCAAACAGAAATCTCTGAGGAGGAATTCTTTGTGGAGCAAATGGGGTTGCTGAGTGCAGACGCCAATAACTATGGCACTGGCTTTTGAGAAAAGAAAGGCTTTATTGCAAAACTTGCCAGCAAAAAGACAGGGGTTGGGTTCAAATCTATCTCCTTGATTTGGGGTCTGGGGCAAGTTCATGGGCCTGAAGGGCGAGGGAAAGGATTTGGGAATGTTGGTTTGGTCTGATTGGAGGGCTTCAGATTTGGCCATTTATGGTAAGGTATGTTGAGGTAGACTTTAGCCCCAGATCTTCCAGGCCAACGGACCCCTCCTTGAAAGCGTTCTGGTGTTCATGCTCTGGTCATGGTCCGTTCCTCTTGGTTCTGAGGGAGGAATCATTGGTTCTGGGTGTTGTTAGAGGTCAAAGCTTTTTCTTTAGCACATGCCCAGGTTATATGACTTGCAGTTTTTTGGCTCTGTTATACCTACAAGGTAACTTGACACTTTTGTTATCAACAAAGTAGGCTCAGTTTGGGCTGGTCCCACAATTACAAAATGTCCTGCCCATTTCCCAGACCCAATCTCTCCTTGAGTTCCAGACTTGAATATCAAGACATATCTCAAATTTACAACATCAGTGATAGAGGTTGTCCAAAGATGGTTGTCAACAACTCTTTCCCTCCCTGCTTCTCGCATCACGCAGTGAAACCTTTCTCCCCTTCCTTTGAATAGGGTCTGGCCGTAGTGACTTGCTTGACCAATAAAACACAGCAGAAGTCGCTTTGTGCGCTTGTTAGGCTAGGTCATAGGAATGTTTGGAACTTCCACCTGACTTTCTTGGAATGCAACTGCTTGGGACACTCCCTCTTGGAACTCAGCCACTCCTCTGTAAGAAGGCCAAGCAACATATGTTGGCACTGCCGTGGATGGCCCTTGCTTAGCTCCCAGCAGAGAGCTAGTAGTAACAAGAGCCATATAAGTGAGCCCCAGATGTCTCACTGTAACTGCAAGAGAAAAACAGAATCACCCAGCTAAGCCCAGTCAACCTACAGAAAGATGAAAGATAATAAATTGCAGCTTTAAGTCACTCACTGTTGGGGTGGTTTTTTAGGTAGCAATAGGACACTATAAGACTGGCCAGACCAAGTCCTTCACTTCCCGTCACAAAACTTGCTCCTCACTCTGTGTATGCCACCTTAGGAAAAAACTTCAACTTGATCAGGTCAAAAATCTTGGAGTCATCCTTTATCTTTTCTTTTACTTAAATGTCACATCCACTCCATTAGCAAATTCTGTTTGCCCAATCTCCCAGTCATATCCCGAATTTCTCCATGTATTACTCCTTGTGTGACCCCACCATCTTGGCCCTCCTGGGAACTCATGCAGTGACTGAGGATGTACAACTAACCAGGACAGACCCAGAGAAATGAATGGGAGAGCTCTCAAACTCCATCTGGTACAAGGATTCATGTTCCTTTGAAGTTGGTCCTTTGCTCTGCACATACTTGGACTTTAAGGGTGTGTTACAGAGATGAAGTTGTTTGCAGTAAACATGGATGCACCAACAGAACCTGTCCCCAAATCTCTAATGGAAGCCAGAGGCTCCACACAACGATGTGCTTCAAATGCATATCCCTTGGTTAGCTTCACATGCTAACCAAGATTGCTTTGCCCTCATATCACAAAGACTCTGTGTTGGAGTCAAAGAGCTGTAACTCTGTAGGTATTTCAAAGCATTTCAAAAACCCTAAAGGGCAGTGTATATGTATGTTTACCCAGCACAGTGAAGGCAAAAACCACACTCATGAATATTTTTAGCATTTGGGGCTGTCAGAAAAGCTAGGCCCTTGGCTAAATATATCCAGGCAGTTTCCCTACATTACTAGCAGGGTTTGTTTTCAATTCCTATTTCCTTCAAACAGCAGTCATATTGAAGGAAATAAGCACTGTAATAATAAATACCTCTTTCTGCATCATAAGTTATTATGGAAGTTTTTCCTATGTTTATTTTCTTTATAATTCCTATAAATAATAGGAATAAAAAATAAAAGTGCCTATAAATCATGCTCCTAATATGAATTTTTATTGGTAGGATCTTCTGTGAAGATTCAGAGATGTGGGCCACCAGTTAACATAAGAAGTAGATGCAATTTCTTACAGCCATTAACTAAGTCCTCTTTATACTTCATACATGTGTTAGCTAATTGAACTCTCTAACTAAACTCTGATCTATCACTACCTTTTTCAGAAAGAATGAGAATCATCTAAGGTATCTCAATGATTAATTACAAATGACAATATCTAACATACATTAAATGCTCAGTGTGATGAGTGTTTTACATGCAATATATCACTGAATTCTCAAAACAACTTTGTCAGGTAAACTCTATTATTTTTATTGTATAGAAAAAATAAACTTTTTCTGTATGTTCACATTCAACTCACTTCTGTGACCAGGTATGTGGGTTTTTTCCCCACACATTCAATTCTCCTGTGGACATCAATTGGATGTCCTACAATTCCATTCAATTCTGATTTTAACCAGAGTTGGCATAGACCTCACCAGTTAATGACTTAATCCCACAAGACTGTTCCCCATTTCAGATGCCAATCACAAGTTCTAGGTGTCACCTGTACTTCTGATGGACTGGCTATTAATCAGAGTTCCCACAACACCCTCCTCAGGTTTGATCATTTGCTAGGAAGGGTCACAGAACACAGAGGAACACTAACTTACCATTACCAGTTTATTGTGTTAAAAAAAATAGGATAAAGGATATAGATGAACAGCCAAATGAAGAAATACAGAGGGTGAGGTCCAAAAGGGGCCGGGTGCAGGAGCTTCTGTCCTCGTGGAATTGAAATGCACCATGCTCCCAGTTTCTGTGTATGCTTCCCAACCTGGAAGCTCCCTGAAACTCATAGTTGAGGGATTTTTATATAGGAATGACCAATTAGTAACTCAATCTCCAGCCCCTCTTTCCTCCCTGGAGGATAGAAAATGGGGCTGAAAATTCCAACCTTCTAATCATGGCTTAATATTTCTGATGACCAGCCCCCTTCTAGAAGTCTAGCAAGAGTTGCCTTATTCGAACAAAAGAAGCTCCTATTACCCAGAAAATTCCAAAGAATTATAAGCTTTGTGTCAGGAATCAGGATCACAGACTAAATATTAGAACAATAATGTACCTAGCACCTCTATCATTCAGGAAATTACAAGTTTAGGAACTCTGTGGTGGTGGCACAGTTATATACATATTTGGTGGCATGGGCCATATATATCTTTTACTGTTACCTTATCATCACCATTTTATAGATGAGGAAACCAAGACACAGTATGTTTTAGTAACTAGCCCAAAGTCTCGCAGCAGGTAACTGGAGGAATTGGGATTCCAACCAACATCCATCTGACAGCAAAGCCAATAGTCATAACCACTGTGCTATTCAAACTTGCTTCAGAGGTCTATACCACAATGGAGTGTGGGCACAGCAGCGGTTTGCAAGTAGGGCAGTTCCCAACTTGTTCATCCAACATACTAATAACATACATATTTGGTCATTGAGATATTGTGATTTAGAATAAGAAATATTATAATATCTTAATATAATCTCAGAAGGGTATCTTTTGTATTCTAAGGTGAGATGACTAATGGCTGGGGCCTCCCGGAGAGCCTTGGAGGGAGGCTAGCTGCCAGGGGAAACAAGTACGTAGTTAGAGGGTTAGAACTTTCAGCACCAGCCTCTCACCTTCAGGGAGGGGCTGAAAGTTGAGTTAATCACCACGGCCAATGATTTAAATCAATCATGCCCTACATAGTGAAATCTCCATAAAAACCCAATAGGACAGGGCTCAAAGAGCTTCTGGGTTTGTGAACAAGAATCTGTCCATGTGCTGGGAGGCTGACACACTCCAGCTCCACAGGGACAGAAGTTCCCGTGCCCTGCACCATTCCGGACCTCACCCTGTGTATCTCTTAATCTGACTGTTTATCTGTAGCCTTTGTAATAAACCAGTAAACATTAAGTGTTTCCCTGAGCCCTGTGAGCTGTTCTAGTAAATGACTGAACCTGAGAAGGGGGTCATGGGAACCCTTGACTCAGAGTACAGATCACAAGCTGGGACTTGCTACTGGCACTGGAGTAGGGGCAGTCTTGTGGGGTCTGTGCTCTGTATTCATCAGTGCAGCCTAGAGTTGGACATCCAGTTGGTGTCTGCAGAGAACTGGAGAATTATTCCCACACAGAATAACCCCTATACATTTGGCAGCCATAAGTGAAGTGTGAATGTAAGCATGGTGAAAAAACAGTTTGTTTTTCTCAGTCACTCAGCTGCAGAACCTTCCTCTACCCTCAGAACCCATACTGTTGACATTTCTGGAAAGGGAGCCCCTTTCAGACTGCATTCCTCCCACTAGAGGACTCTGTCCTTCCCCGATTCCCCTTTCTCCACTCTCTCTCTCTGTCTCTCTCTGTCTCTCTGTCTCTCTCTCTCTCTCTCTCTCTCTCTCTCTACCCTCTCTACCCAGTGCAGCTCCTCTCCTGGGCCCCTCTCCTCCCAATCACCTGCACGATTACCAATTACCAGCCCTCCAGTTTACTTCCATTAAGGATTCCATCGTCCAGTCTGCAGTCTGCTCTCCAAAGGCATGATTTTCCATAGAAAAAAAGTGTTAGTTTCAAACAACCAGCTTACCAACAAGCTCTATCCATTCGAATGGTCTGTTCAAGATTATTTTATAGTGAAAATTGCTATCTAGCCACATCTCTCCAAATCTTACAGTGAAAACTATGCTTTTGATATATGTCAGGATGAAGTTAAGTCAAAGTTTCCTGTTTCACTTTTTACTGTACTTATGTAAATCAATTATTAGTGGACTCTTAAATGGTTTCCTAATGCCAGAAATGATTTGTCACTTCAATGTGTTAATGGCACATTTTGTGAAGTATTTTCCAATGCAAAAACCACACAGCATCTGGGCTTCCTGTTCTGTATTTCTTTCTGGCCTTCACTATCTTGAAATTATCTGGTGCATATTTTTTACTTCTGCTTATTTATTGGCAGTATTTTCATTCTCTACACTTTTCTTCTCCTTATATTCTTTTAGGCTAGTCTTTGAAAGTCAGTCTCTGTCCATTGAAACTAAAATAGGAAAAAAGGAGAAAAGGAAATTGATGTCTTTCAAGTTGCAATAGTAATATGTTTCGTTTATAAAACTCAATTTTTTTTACCTGTAAAACATTAACTTTTGGCCTTCGTCAATCAGAAAAGAAAATTGGATCAGTCTGAAAATGCCTTTCTCAAATAAGTCATACCATCCTTAGAACAGTGATTCAGCAGTTCTCAAGCTTGAGTACACATGGGAATCACCTGGAAAGCTTGTAAAAACACACGTTGCTGCGTCCCATTCCTAGAGTTTCTGATTTAATAGGTCTGCGGTGGTTCCCGGAGAACTGACATTTCCAACATGTCCCCAGGTGAAGTTGATGCTGCTGGTCGGCAGACCACACTCTGAGAACAACTGGTGCAATATCAGAACTTACAAAGGCCTTGGAAATAATTTCTGCCTTACTTAGAGCGCTATTGGTTGCAACTTACAAAATCCCACTCAGACTGGCCTGAGTGCAGAAGGGCATTTATTGGAAGCAGTTGGGCATTTATTGGAAGGGCATTTATTGGAAGTGAGTGCAGAAGGGCATTTATTGGAAGCCAGACTCCAAAATGAAGTTGAAAAATCAGGCAGAATATGGCACCAGTAGGGAGCACCAGGAAGGATGCGGTTCTCAGAGAAGAGTGGTGTAGGCTCAGCAGAGACTCTAAGCAGCGTTACTGCATCATCTCAGCTCCCATTTTTCAAAAGAGAACTGCAGTCTGAGGAAATTAAGAGCTTGCTATGGAACATACATCTAATGGTGGCAAAGCCAAAGCTGGAAGTCGTGAGTAGCAATCTGTATCTTAGCCCGTGGTATGCTGGAGCTGTGGATACCAGCCCCAGAGAGCTGGTTGTTAAATATTCAGGAATCTTTTGAGCAGGTCAACCTTGGTAGCTGGAAGTTGGCCACAGTCAGAATATTTACACTGAAATATTGGCTAATATTACAGACCAGGATCTTTTTTCCTTCCTCTCTTTCTTTTCAAAGAGCAAGCTTACCAGCACACCATTGCCTAATTCCATGTAGGGAGGATTTAGAATCAATGCAGATGTCATATATTGGACAAGAGGCAATCCCAGTGTGCAGTTTTTTCCAGTAGTAGCCATCCCCAATCCCACTATTAGCTGATGGCCCTGGTGCTGCCAGCTAGACCTCTTCATTTTCTTTTTTCTTTCTTCTTTCTCTCTTTCTTTCCTTTCTTTCTTCTTTCTTTCATTTCTTTCTTTCTCTCTCTCTCTTTCTTTCTTTTTTTTAAGACAGAGTCTTGCTCTGTTGCCCAGGCTGGAGTACAGTGGCATGATCTCAGCTCACTGCAACCTCCATCTCCTGGTTCAAGCAATTTTCCTGCCTCAGTCTCCCGAGTAGCTGGGATTACAGGCACGCACCACCACACCCAGCTAATTTTTGTATTTTTAATAGAGATGTTTCACCATGTTGGCCAGGCTGGTCTTCAACTCCTGACTCAGGTGATCCATCTGCTCAGCCTCCCAAAGTGCTGGGATCATTCTTTTCTTCGTGAGATGGAGTCTTGCTCTGTTGCCCAGGCTGGAGTGCAGTGGCGCAATCCCAGCTCACTACAACCTCTGCCTCCCGGGTTCAAGCAATCCTTTTGCCTCAGCTTCCAGAGTAGCTGGGATTACAGGTGTGAGCCACCATGCCTGGCCTAGACTCCACTTTGTATGTCCAATCTTTCAAACCTCTTTTCTATGCATTAGTGGTGCTCTCTCTCTAATGCACGTTTATAAAACAAGCCCACCATCTATCTCATTGTCTTTGTGCCTGCTCTTGTTTCCAGATTCAAAGCCAGTTCCTTCCTAACTGTTGAACAGTAGAACTTCAGAATTAAAAGAATAAGACAAGCCTGATTAAGTGCGTGTAAGGCCAAAATAAGTGCCTTTAAGAGACTCGCTTAAAAAAAAAAAAAAAAAAAGAATAAGGCAGCCAATAAGCAAATTCTTCCTAGGAATATTGACTTATTGCGTAGCTATTTAAAGAAGGAAATTCATGTGCAAATTGCCCTAGACTTCTTTCTCCAGGCTCCCGTTGTGTGGCTTGGCTGCCCACTACCTCATTCCCATCAATGGACAATGGCTGGGAGAGAAAGCCTCCGTGACTGTAAGTGACTCCCCAGACCCCTGGCCTCTGCCACCTGTCACCGAGCCCACTGACGCACCTCCACTGTCACGTTGGCAGTGCTCCATGCAGTCTCTTGTCCCACATTTCTTAAGAGGCACAAATTACATTTACTTTACTGACCACAAGCCAGCACTGGGAGCTGGGAGGGTCGGGGTGGAGTGTTTCCTTCCAATAATGCTTCCTGGGGCAGGAAGCCTAAAACAACACAAAGCAAAGCTCCAGCCTTTCCAGAGGAATGTGGGGGCAGCTATTGCTGTCGCTGCTGCTGCTGCTGCTGCTGCTGCTGCTGCTGTGATTTTCTGGAACACGATGTCGTCATGAGAACTCCTAGGAACCCTCTCCCATGGCAGACCTGCTCTACTGGCATGCTTATTTGGGATACTGAGAAAATATGAGGATGCCAAGACAAATGAAGTCTTGGCACTCACATCTATGGAGATAAAAGCATTTTTATGAATTTTATGCTTTTCCTTCTTTTTTTCTCTTTCTTCCTCCTCCTGTCTCCTCATTCTCCCTCTCCTCCACCATCACCCCTATCTTATAAATAGTTGTTGAACTTCCACCATGAATTTCCACCAACGTACTGAGCTAGGTACTTTGAGAAACACAAAAATGTGCATTGAAGTAAAAAGAACACAGCACGGGGATCTAGTGACCTCCCTTTCTAAGCCTCATTTTATTCACTGTTTTCTCAACAATTCATGTGGATAATACGATTGTTAATGATGAGGTATAACATGTTCTGCCCTTGTAGTCTCCTGGGGGAGGCAGGTACTTCGAAAACTAATGAGAACCTGGAGAAATGCCTTTAATAAAGTGATGCACACAAAGTCCTAAGATTGCATCTAGTTTATTGAATCTCAAAGTGTTTTCAATGGATTAGTGGATTGTATAATGTAATCTTTACAACAATCCTGTGTGGTAGGCAGGGGAACAATGTTGTTAGTTTTTGGTTTATCTGTCCCTCCACAGTCCCTGGAGAAGGGAACTTGTTATAGAGTCAGATTTTTATAGTTAAAGGAACTATTGGAAAAAAAAAAAAAAAGAAAGAAAAGAAAGGAAAAACCACCAGCCTAGCACCTTCCTTATACAGATGAGGAACCTGAGGTTGGAAGTCAGCCTGAGGTAATAGAAAAAGCAGAACATTCCACCTGGTCACCTGGGTTCCTGCTCAGTTCTAAGCCATATGCTGGACACATGATTTGCACATGACTTCTTTATGCCTTGATACCCTCTTCTGTAAAATTGAGTCAACACTATTTTATCTGACTGCCTTATTAGGCTGTTATGAATGTTAAATGAGAGAATGAATGTGAGAACACTTTGTGAAGCATTAAATGCTATGATAACTAACGATACCTTTTTGTACCAGGTATCATGGAACAGTCTCCACTCCAGGTTATGGATCCACTGTTGGGCAGTTCTACACTGCTCACATCCGGATGCTGATTCTAGCCAGCAAATCCATCTGATTCTATCTCTCTCCGGTCTGTCTAACTCTAGGTTCTGCTTTGTCTAACATGTGGTTGTGTGAGTGCCAGAGTGCAAGCTCTTGGGAGGCAGGGGACACACTTATTGATGTTGTATCACCAACATTTAGTACAGTGCCTGCTAAAAAGTTACTGTCAACATATTTGTTAAACAATGATTACTGGATGGGTGGATGAAACATCAATATGACTTGCCCAAGAGCAGTTATGAATGTCTCCAAAACTATTTCAGAGGTAATTCATGAACATGTCCTCTGAGGATTCTTCTTCCATCTCTAACTCAGTTCCTATGATATGACTACCTCAGAGCAAGAAAGTCACTGTGTTCCTGCTACAACAAAAGATCACTCATGTTTCCCGAACACTCATGTTGCCCTCTCTCTTCTCAAGAGGGCATTTCCTTTCCATGATGTGATTTTACACACTGCATGCCTGTATCAAAACATCTAATGTATCCCATAAATATATATATATCCACTATGTACCCACAAAAATTTTTTTTTTTTTTTATTATACTTTAGGGTTTTAGGGTACATGTGCACAATGTGCAGGTTTGTTACATATGTATCCATGTGCCATGTTGATTTCCTGCACCCATTAACTCGTCATTTAGCATTAGGTGTATCTCCTAATGCTGTCCCTCCCCCCTCCCCCCACCCCACAACAGTCCCCGGAGTGTGATGTTCCCCTTCCTGTGTCCATGAGTTCTCATT